>NC_063044.1:13160177-13390252 GCF_018812025.1 Megalobrama amblycephala | reverse complement strand
AGCTTGAGGCTTTTCTCCAGTGTGAATTGTCATATGGTCTTTAAGGTTTCCTTTTTGACTGAAACTCTTTCCACACTGTTGGCAGGTGAAAGGCTTTTCTCCAGTGTGAATTCTCATGTGGACTTTAAGGTTTTCATTTCTAATGAAACTCTTTCCACACTGTTGGCAGGTGAACGGGCTCTCTCCAGTGTGAGTTCTCATGTGTTGCCTGAGGCTTCGTTCCCGTGTGAAGCCATTCCCGCACAGAGTGCAGGTGTGAGGCTTCTCTCCAGTGTGAATCATCATGTGGCCCTTAAGGTTTTCTTTTCGACTGAAACTCTTTCCACACTGCTGGCAGGTGAATGGTTTCTCTCCAGTGTGAGTTCTCATGTGAACTTTAAGGTGTTTTTTATGTATGAAACTCTTTCCACATTGTTGGCAAGTGAAGGCTCTCTCTCTAGTGTGAACTCTCAAGTGGACTTGAAGGTTTCTATGTTGATCAAAAGTCTTTCCACACTGTTGGCAGGTTAAATAACTTTGAGCTCCTTTTTGTAAGGAAACCTTTGTTGATTTTTCTCCAGTCATTAAATTATCTTCCCTTTCATTAAGTTCATGAGTCATCTCTCTCAGTGCCATTAGGTCTAGAGCAAAAATAGACAAAAAAAAAAAACAATTTAGACATTTAAAGCATCAAAACCAAAAACATGTTTGATCTATTCCCTATTCTATCTTATGGATCAGGGATGGGCAGCTTTGGTCCTGGCAGAGTTAAGTTTTATCCCTAATCAAATACACCCGCCTGTAATTTTCAAGCATTCCTGAAGACTTGAGGCTGATTTATACTTCTGCGTCGTGTGTACGGCGTAGGTACGGCGTAGGCTGTGAGTCAATTAATTAAAATGATTTGCTATTTCCCCACAAAAGCTGTTTAATTAGCATAGTGAAGCCTCTCATCCATTGACATCCATTCAAAAAACAGCCTCTGGTCTTCTTCCCTGCATACCGCCAGGGGCAGAGCGTTAGCATTAGCAGTTATGTTTTTTTTGGCTAAAGGTTGCAGGCTTGCCTTCCAGTGGCTTTGGATCTACATTTCCAGCAGAGTTCAGATCCAACTCTGATCAAACACACCTGAAGCAGTGAACTAAGATCTTCAGGGGCAGGTGTGATCGATCAGGGTTGGATCTGAACTCTGCATCTATGTAGATCTCCAGGAACAGGTTTGGTCATTCCTGCTCTAGGTTCAACTCATCAGCTCTGATACTCTGATCTGAGACTGATGGATATTTCAAATACATCTACAAAGTGTCCTGTTGAGGTACTCCAGGGCTGTGCTCAAGTTTGGATTTTTATGCCCTTCCCTTGCTAACTTCCCTCCATATTAAGGACTCAGATGTACATCATTGTTTACACTGAACCAACACTGGCAGAATCTGTCTAGCAACTTTATTAACGAGAACTAAAACTTGGTAACCATGAATGCATATTTGTCATTTTAACTAAGCAGAACTGGTGGTGGTGCTTAAGATATTGTTTGTCATTCAGTGTTTATGTAAAAAAAAAGATAATAGTAATTATCTGCTAATAGTAATTATCCCGCTTTTCCGGTCATGAGTATGAGGTAACACAGCTCTGTTTATCATATTAGAGACATTTGAGAGTGTTGAAAATGATGTTATAACGTTACTCTGTGCATTCGCTCGGCGGCTGCTGTGAGACACTGTTACACACTGCAGTAAGATAGATCGATTTTACAATATCATTAAATGCTGGATGATTGTGTTGATAAATGGCATGCAATTAATTTTAAAACGTATTGTATGATGGAGAAAATGCTGTATTACTGTTACTAAACATAAAGCTGCATCTGATTATGCTATGTTAGCTACTTCACAAAATAGTGTTTTTCTCTGAGGCGTGGTAAAGCATGGTACTCGCAAAAAATCAAGAAAATTAGATTTAAACAATAAGACTAAACGTGTTGAGCTATAAAACAATAATTAGATTTCTGTCTATAAATATATCAGAACAGTTGTTCCCTTGTCTATTAAAACATGTAAATATTAAAGCGTCTTTGGTGTTTCCATGGTTTCTACAAAATAAAACCAGAAACCGAGGGTAACGTGGGTATGACGCCATTGACAGGCGACTCCTCACACGTCCCGGAGCCTTGGGTAAAATTGCAATTTTCTCACGATTTACAAATAGTTGGAAACATTTGGGATATTCTAAGTACTCAAATGAACAAAATATATAACACTGGCCTAGTGGTTTTTGGTTATTTTACTGCAAAAATATTACATATTGCACCTTTAACCCTTCACAGATTCGACTGGTGTTACATCTAAGTAGCCTATTTTAGAGTTGTTTCCACTTTTATAAGAAAATTAAAGTGATCGCGCCGGCGCCTCGCGTACACACAACATATATCAGTTTTAGTAACTTGACATCGCAACCTGTTAATTGTAAAAATAACATACATTCAACCAAATATATAAAGTTATAGTAGTATGTGTACAATGAAAGTGTTTTAAATAATATAGTTTAGCCTTCAAATCGTGAATATGGAAACATTCGGATTTGTGCCAAATTATAGGCTATAACGCCAGTTTCTGTTTCAGTTTAGCTTTAAATGAATTAGTTTTTGCTTAATGTTTATATATAATTTTTTTCATAATTAAAATAGTAGTGGTGCCCCCCAAATATACAAATATACCCGTGCGACTTATGACTGGTTTTGTGGTTCAGGATCAGATTTAATGGAAACACTGAATTTTAAAGTGATGTAGTTACACATTGCTACATTTACTCTCTATAGTAATGAGTTAATAATGCTTAATTACAAGTAACCAAACACTAACTCTAGCTCTATAGTAAGTCCACTTGAAGAAGTGAATGAACCGACTGAGTGAATTTGGACACTTTTCTGTAAGATTATACTGTATATTTCTGTAGAGCTGGACATTTTAATAATGATCAAATTCAGCTTTGAGAATAAAACCAACCTGTTTGTTCCTCAGTATCTTCATGTTTCACACTGAATGTTTCTTCAATCTTCATGTCTTCACTCTCCTCTTTAATAAGCTCAATCTTTATATCTTCAGTCTCCTCCTCTTTAATAAACTCCATCTTCATGTCTTCAGTCTCCTCTTTAATAAACTCACTCTTTATATCTTCACTCTCCTCCTCTTTAATAAACTCCATCTTCATGTCTTCAGTCTCCTCTTTAATAAACTCCATCTTCATATCTTCACTCTCCTCCTCTTTTTTAAACGCCATCTTTAAGAAGAGAATAATTAACAGTTAGGCCTATTGGTCTAATGACCCGGTTAGACCAAAAAACAAACAAACCCCACACTAAAAACTAACGCTGCAAATTAATAGACTTCATATTTAGGTATTTATGACTGATGAAAACATGATTAGTTAGTTTGTTAGTGTTTGTTGTTCTCGTTCATGTTCACTGTTTGTGCAGCACGTGTCGTGATTCACTGAATCATTTCTCAGTGTTTGATTCAATTGACTCGGAGTTGAAAAGTTCAGTTTCTCCATTATTACTCGCCAGAGATAAAGAATCACAATGTTACAATAAATATTAAATAAACTCATTTCACATCGCTTGTTTAAAACAAAACACACAACTATTAAGCATTTAACTGTTTCTATTTAAACAGATTACATTTTTAAAACAAACCTTTCTTCAGCAGAATCACAGCAGATACAGGATTGCGGCGCAGTCTTATGACGTCATGTCGTCACTCCAAAATAAAAGTCCCAAAATAATTACTTTTACCAGATAATCTTTGTATTAAAATTAAAACAGTGGCAATTATGATACAAACAAACATGGTAAAAAGGTTGTATGAGTTCATAAAGCAGAGTTCATTCATGTGTCCGAATTGAAACACATTAAAGTTCAAAGTCATATTCATTTATATATATATATATATATATATATATTATAGAGAATATGAATCTGACGTCATTTATCCGCCATATCAACAGGATGACTAGCCCAACCCATTTCGAATTATGGGTTGCACTTCCTGTTTGGGGAACTTCCATTTAAAAAGACAAACGAATCGTTTCAAATCATAAGGTTTCCCTACAAATAAAGCTTATCCGTAAGTTTGACTGAATGAGCTGTCAATTTTTCTTTCAAGTTTTATTGTCAGACATCATGAGGATAACGTAACACTTGGTATTTTAATGTAACATGTTATAACAAGAATATCTATGGCAAGAGCTCTTTTCAGTCACTGCCTTCTATCCTTGTGATTATTTTATTTTGTCCCTTTGTATATATACTGCACATTTGTGGTCTGTTCTCCCAATATAATTTACGATATATCCCATTAATAATTCACTGGAATGCATGGAGAATCTCTCGTTTTTCTCCTCAGAGCCTCATGTCTCTTTCCAGGTTTGTTTTCACAGGTAAATACAATTTATTATCTGTGAAAATGATGGAAATCACTTTAAAATAGTATCACAAAGTTCATGAACATTTTGATTAAGGCAACATATTACATAATATATATATTATATACAAACCCAATTCCAAAAAAGTTGGGACACTGTACAAATTGTGGATAAAAACAGAATGCAATGATGTGGAAGTTTCAAATTTCCATATTTTATTCAGAATACAACATAGATGACATCTCAAATGTTTAAACTGAGAAAATGTATCATTTTAAGGGAAAAATAAGATGATTTTAAATTTCATGGCATCAGCACATCTCAAAAAAGTTGGGACAAGGCCATGTTTACCACTGTGTGGCATCCCCTCTTCTTTTTATAACAGTCTGTAAACGTCTGGGGACTGAGGAGACAAGTTGCTCAAGTTTAGGAATAGGAATTCTGTCTAATTCTTGTCTAATACAGGCTTCTAGTTGCTCAACTGCCTTAGGTCTTCTTTGTCGCATCTTCCTCTTTATGATGCGCTAAATGTTTTCTATGGGTGAAAGATCTGGACTGCAGGCTGGCCATTTCAGTACCCGGATCCTTCTTCTACGCAGCCATGATGTTGTAATTGATGCAGTATGTGGTCTGGCATTGTCATGTTGGAAAATGCAAGGTCTTCCCTGAAAGAGACGACGTCTGGATGGGAGCATATGTTGTTCTAGGACTTGGATATACCTTTCAGCATTGATGGTGCCTTTCCAGATGTGTAAGCTGCCCATGCCACATGCACTCAAAACTATATTGTTTTATTTCTATAACTACTTTCAAGCTTAGCTTGAATACTCGCATCGCTCCACAAAGATCCGAGTTTCACTAGCGCTCCACGGCCTACTGTCCTCCATCTTTACTGACAGTTCAGGAGAGAGGAGAAGAGGTGGGCAGGGTTTTGTGTGACATCAACCTGTGAATGCAGACAACACGGCTGGATCGCGTTTACATTATACTAAGATCCGATCACAATGCGTCCTCAACTACCTCCGAACCAGGACACGTTGATCGGATAACATTCCGATCACAAATGCGTTTACACTTGTCTTTTCAATGCGTATGCGGACAACATCCAGATACAGGTCGCATGTTAATGCCAAGTGTAAACGCAGCCTATGACGCATCTTTGTGTGGAAATAAAAAACTAATGTTTTTTTTTAATATTTAGCTTTCTTATTATTTAGGTTACTGTTTAGGTTACCGCTTATTTCATAGTTTTACAGGCTGTAGTGTGTTGTTTCACTGACGGAATAGGTAAAATAAACACGCACATCTGTTACCTCTGTTGAAAAAAACAGGATATGCTGGTAAGGTAGGTTTTGAAGCTGGTATGCTGGTTTGAGCTGGTTTATGCTGGTCCAGGACTAGTTTAGGACCAGCATGGACCAGCATAGGACCAGACCTTGACCAGCATAAACCAGCTCAAACCAGCATACCAGCTTTAAAACCTACCTTACCAGCATATCCTGTTTTTTTCAAAAGTACAAAATGGATGTTTGAGCATTTATTTTATTTTTTTTATATATATTTAATTGAGGCAGCCTATATATACACACACAAACACACACACTCCAAATCATATTTAAAATAATAAAATAGCTCCAACAGATTTTGCTTTGGTACCGAAATTGGTACCGGGAACCGTAAAATTTTCAAGGTATCGGTACCGACTACTGCAATTTTGGTACCGTGACAACACTATATTATGTGTAGGCCGGCGAAATGGTGATGTGAATATTACCATTTTTGATTGGCAATATTACCATTGGTGATTGGTTTTTGATTAATTATTAGTGTATGTGGCATTATGAAATAAGTATCTTAAGCTTATCAAGCCTGCATTTATCTAATCAAAAACAGCAATATATATTTTAAAAATATTATTACAATTTAAAATAATGGTTTTCTATTTGAATGTACTTTAAAATATAATTTATTTCTGATGCAAAGCTGAATTTTCAGCATCATTACTCCAGTCTTCAGTGTCACATGATCCTTCAGCAATCATTCTAATATGCTGATTAATTTTCAAAGTTGGAAAGTGGAAACAGTTGCTTAATATTTTTAATAAATGCTTATGATTTATGGGGATTTAAAAAAAGGAGTGGGTGTGTACACACACTGCCAACACACATTTATGTCCAAACACCACGCAGAAGTGAATTTAGCATAATAGGTCACCTTTAAAGCTCTAGAGGTGAGCCCAGATTTCACCACCATTGTCATTACATGTTGTGTAATTCTACACAACATGTGCTTTGCGACCGGTGACATGATGCAGAAGTGGATGACGATGATGTCAAAGAGGACAACGGCGAAGCCAGAGAAGTAGTGTGTGTGGATACCTTGAGGAACCGTCTGGCAGCAGCAGTTTTGGCACCAGATTATGTTTAGAGTCGTGTATCTCAACTCAACATTGTTACAAAGTTCTATAAATGTTCTGTTCTAATATAAATCACACACCCAGTTAAACAAATTAATAATAAATTAACTAATGGTCATAGTAATTATAACGATTTTTTTGCTGGTATTATTAAAAATATCCTAATCAACATGCAATTTGTCATGGGTTTTCATTATATCATAGTAACACTGGTTTACATCTGGTTATAGCTCTAAAATTTGCAAAATTATGGCTGAGGACAGAAACACGAAATCCTATGGAAGTGGGAGGACTGTATTTAAAGGTCCCGTTCTTCGTGATCCCATGTTTCAAACTTTAGTTAGTGTGTAATGTTGTTGTTAGAGTATAAATAAAATCTGTAAAATTTTAAAGCTCAAAGTTCAATGCCAAGCGAGATATTTTATTTAACAGAAGTCGCCTACATCGAACGGCCAGTTTGGACTACATCCCTCTACTTCCTTCTTTAATGACGTCCCTAAAACAGTTTTTTGACTAACCTCCGCCCACAGGAATACACAAGAGTTGCGTTTGTAGAGTGTGTTTGTCGCCATGTCGTCGAAACGCTGTTATTTTCATCCCGCAGTCCAATCACCGGGTCTGATTCCGGCTCAAATTGATAGGGTAAAATTAAAGACATGTTTACAATAACACTGAGCGCGTGCATCTCCACGTTATGGTAAGAGGCGTGACCTTTCCGGGCAAGATGCGCTAAGCTGCTGTCGAATCACAACACAGGAACCGCTGGCACAATCAGAACTCGTTACGTATTTCTGAAGGGACTTCATAGAACAAGGAAGTCATCAGCCCGTTTTTATGACAGTGGAAACAGCGGTATACAGATAAGTAAATTATGTGAAAAATACTGGTTTTTTTTACACGCGAAACATGAACACATGTTATATTGCACACTATAAACACAATCAAAGCTTCAAAAAAACACGAAAAATGGGACCTTTAAAAAGAAATTATTGCAAAACACAAAATAATCATTACCTCCTCCTGTCCTCACTGGTTCTCCTAAAAAAAAAAAAAAAAATACTATCAATCACACCAAATATTGTGTTATTTTCCATTTTGATTTTTCATTTATTATTATTGTTGTTATTATTTTTAGTATTATTATTCATTACAATTATTTTTTCATTAAAGTTTTGGCAAGGACCTCCATTAAAGTAAGGAGCTACAACCTCTTCTCATTTCTTCATCCCTCAGCTCCATTCTCACCCTAAACTCTTCTTCTCTCCTTCTAACTTCTTCCGCTCTCTTTTCTATCTTTTTCTTTTCTCCTCTCTCTTCTCTCAGATTTCTCTCAGATAGATTAAAAGATCACTCTCTCCTGACCCTCTTTCTTTTTCCGCCAGCAACATCAGAAGGGCCATCTTGGTTGCCAGATTGTATTAGCACTGGTGGGGTGATGGATGGCTTAGAACCTCATGCAGCATCCATCACCACTTCCTAGATGCTGCTGCTGTCACCTCCCCCCCCCCGTGCTGACCCCTGACTGTGGATACTTAAGATCCTATAACATTTGTAGGGAAAAAAGACTCACAATTAGTTAAATATTGAATATAAACTAATTATTCATATTTATGCCAAAACATGTCAAAATGCAACATCGCATTTACTTACTTTATATTTTTGCTTCTAGTTTTCCCATTTCTTCTTTACTCACACTGCCGAAATTTTTCAAGTCAGGTTTTTTTCATGGATGAAAGCTCTTTTGATGTTCAGAGTTTGATGGCTTACTGGCTCTAGAACATTTTTTCAAACGAAGATCTGTGGAGTTACAACCAAGTACAGCATGTTTATTGGATCTTGCAAGTATTGTTTTGGCTAATAACTTTTTTTCGCTTTCAGGATGATTTTTATCTGCAATTAAAAGGTACTGCTATGGGTAGCAAAATAGCACCTAATTATGCCATGGGAGTTTTTGAAAATGACTTTATTCTAAATGAGTCTAATCCTTTTTTCTCTAAGATTCTGCTTTACAAATTGTGTATTGATGTTTTTATGATAACAAAGGCCACTCCTGTAGAGATGTTGGCGTTTTTGAATTATCTTAATTCTAGGAATGAGCATGTTAATTTTACTATGGAATGTGACACATCTAGTATCAGTTTTCTTGATGTTAGAGTATACATTAGTGATCTAAAGCTTCTGATTTGTATCGTAAGCCAACGGATTGCAATACCATCTTAAGGGGTGACAGTTTTCATCCTAGATCTCTAATTAAGAGTTTACCTATCAGTCAATTAGCGTAGAGTTTGCAGCACAAATGAAGCTTATTCTCAGCAATCTACTGATTTAACCAAAAAAATTTTTAATTGTGGCTACCATAACGAATGGATCGATGATGCCAAAAAGAAATTTGATGATTTATCTCAGATTTAATGTTTACGTGCTAAAAACAATAAAAGGCAACACTCAAATTCTACCATGTGTATGGTTAAATACTCAGCATTAGGTGCGGCGTTTTGAAATGTTTTAAATAAGCATTGGCATATCATCTCTAGTGATCTCAAAATATCACGTGTTTCCCCGAAAATTAATTTTTAAATGACAAAATAAACTTTGTGACTTGCTTGTGAAATCAGATTTTTCTTCTCATAAAAACCATTCCGAATCATCCTTCTGGTAATTATAGGTTTGGCAATTGTGCCCAGTGTGCATTTACATACAAATGTAACTCTTTTAGTCATCCACACACTGGTCGCAATATACGGATACACTGTACTATTACCTGTTCTTCTACTCATGTTATCTACCTTATCCGGAAAAACCTCCATATCATTGCGTACTCGAATTTGTGAACATCGTAGCAACATTAGGACCGGAGATATGCGTAATCCTATATTGTCTCATTTTAAAAAGTTGGCCATAATGTTAGTGTGTTACAATACATTGGTCTTGAGAAGGTTACAAAACCATTGAGAGGGGGTGATTACAAGAGGAAGTTGTTACAAAGAGAATGGTTTTGGATTTACACAATAAACACCTTGTCACCATCAGGACTTAATGAGGATTTTAATATTAAACCCTTTATATATATATATATTATTCCCACATGAGCCTTTGGGTGTCACCTGTTTCATGATTCAGGTTGATTACAGATAGACATCAGGTGTTCAACATAAAGAGTTGAGTGTATGCCACATGTTTGTGCTTGATGAAGACCTGTTGGTCGAAACGCTGCATTATTTAATAAATTATTTATTGGAGCAGTTATTTTCAGTGTGCAGACTTCACATTTCTTTTTCTCATTAGTTTTTGTTGTTGTTGTTGTTGTTGTTGTCCTGCACCTGAGCCCAGTTTTTTTTTTTTTTGGGATGTGCACATTTACCTGAATATTTTGATTCTTTAATGAACATGTCAGTGCCATCAGAATGACAAGTCCTTGTGTCACTGTGTATGGATAATAAAGTCAAATTGCTCAGTCATGTTGTCAATATAATTGTGTACTCTGGAGGGATGTTCTATGGCTACAGTTTTGATGACAATTATTGTAAATTGTAGGTTACACCTTAGTGTTTGTGTGAGTTTGATTGCAAGAGACTGGACAAGATTCACATTTACGCTTTCACTGTTTGTACTGTAATTACTACGTTTACACCAAACATGTCTGGGGCGTCCAATTTACATGTTAAGTCAATGTAAACGCGTGTCTAGACATCCTGCGGCACGAATCAAGTGTCTAGTGTGGCGCGAATCGGCCGTTGACGCACGAATGGCGTGGCACTAATTGAGCGTTCACGCGCCTGACGCGCGAATTGAGCGTCTGACGCCCGAGTTGAAAAATCTGAACTTTGGCGAAAATTCGCGGCGCGTTAACCAATCAGGGACTCTGCTTTGGTAGTAACGTGTTTATGACGTAATCAGCGGTGAAGATCAGAACAAAGATAATAGTAGCTGTGAGTGGCCACCCTGAGCTCTATGATGTGTCATCATATTTTTATTGCGACAGGAATAAAAAGGACCTTGCCTGGGAGAGGATAAGTGAAGAAATCGGACAATCTGGTTAGTTGTAAAACACTTTGCATGATTTTAGCCGTTGATACTAACCCACCTGCTAGCTAGCAAGCAGATTTTATGAGGATTGCAGGCTTCCCTAGAGTTGTTGGAGCCATCGATGGCACACAGGTTCACATCATTGCTCCAACTGTAAATGAGGAAACATACGTCAATCGAAAAGGATTCCACAGCATCAATGTTCAAGTTGTATTTGATGCCAATTACAAGATTCTCGATCTCGTGCCAAAATGGCCAGGGTCAACACATGATGCTCGGGTTCTTTCCCAGAGTGGAACAAAATTATGTTCGCCCTGGATGTCATTTGCTGGGTGACTCGGGTTACCCTTTAAAATGCTGGCTTCTCACCCCTTAAAGAAGACCACAAGGGGAACAGCAGCTCAATTATAACAGGTATTCTGGACTGAACTGTTGACAAAATACCAATCCTTGTGCATTTTGCACAATATTTGCAAAGGTCGGAACCTCCCACTGCTTGATGATGATGATGATGATGCTGCTGTCAGGGTTTTACAGCCGTTACTTCATTGTTCCAAAGAAGGATGGAGGGTTGCGTCCCATTCTAGATTTATGCGCATTAAATCGCTCTGTTCAGAAGCTCAAGTTCAAGATGATGTTACACTCAAACAGATCATCCCACAGATCAGGTCCGAGGACTGGTTTGTGACAGTACATATGAAAGACGCTTACTTTCATGTATCCATCCATCCTCAGCACAGGGAGTTTTGGCCTAGCAGTTTCATCCCACACTTTTACAAAATGAGTAGATGCAGCTCTGGATCCTCTTAGACTCCAGGGCATTCACGTATTGAAGTATATTGAGGATTGGTTGATTTTAGCTCAATCCAAGCGCATGGCAGTTCAACATCGAGATGTTGTTCTGTCTCACATAAGAAGGTTAGGGCTGAGACTCAATGCCAAGAAGAGTGTACTTCTTCCAGCTCAAACTACTGACAGCAGCGATGTTGGGGCTGAGGAACTGTTTGGATGAGGAGGCGGGAGAGGGAGGCTGAACGGGAAACACAAGGGACACTGGAGATACAGGCGCCTCTGGAGATACAGGGGGTTCCTGTCCCAAGGGCCTGTGTTGGGAGCTCCTTGTCATTGTGTAATGTTAACGACGAATGGATCCCTCACAGGTTGAGGGGCGATCATGAGTGGTCGCTCGGCTCAGGGTCTCTGGGAGGCCATCTACTTTCCTGACACATAAATTGGAACATCATGTGTTGGTCCACACAGACAACATGTTGGTGGTCTCCTACATCAACCATCGGGGGGGTCTAAGGTCTCACCACCTGTGCAGTTTGGCCCATCGGATCCTCCTGTGGGCCCAGGGGAAGCTCCTCTTCCCGAGAGCTACTGCTTCCTGCTTTGCTACTGTTTGGATGCTCTTGCTTACAGCTCCGCGCTTTGCTCTATTGCTTTTATATTTTATCTCCTACAGCAGACCAGCACAGTGCTCAAACGACAAATCTTGGCGCCAACAAAGTTTTTAACAGTAAGATTGTTAAAAAAAGGGGAATTTTTATCCAACCAGCCTCCCACTGACAACAGCCATCAGCTTACATTCCAGAGAAGGGAAAACACAGCTGCCTACATCTAAAAGGAGGTTATTCTGGTTGAAGAATTTACCTGCTGCACAAACTATGCTGACTGCCGCTCAAGGTCGAGCAGATAGCGGCACTCAGCTCATAGAGCAGCCGAGCCCAGGACTCTGATAGTGGAGTCATCTCCATAATCAGAAACATTAGCAGCAGGGATACAACTACATGTTGCCTTCCACAAGCAACAGTTTCTGATGTAAACAGGGAACTTAAGAGCATTCTGATGAAATATAAGACTGCAAATCGACTAATCATTCATGTGGGGAAGAATGTTATTCAGAAACAGCAGTCAGAACTCCTTAAAAGGGATTTTAATTAAATTTTTTTTAAATTAATTTTCTTTTATCAGTGAACCACCCCCAGCAAGAGTAACAAATAAATGTTCAAGGTCACTTGGGCTTAACACATGGCTGCAAAAAACCTGCAACATAAAGGGACTGAATTTCATCGACAACTTCAATCTTTTCTGGAGTCAGAGACAAATGTTCACACTTGATGGCCTACACTGAAACAAACTGGTCTCAAGAGTGCTAAAGGACAATATCTACTCCCTCCAGCATTCTTCACCAGTGTGTGCAAATCCACTCAATCTGAATGACACAAACACACCTGCACAGAGTACATCTGACCACAGGACTTCATTTTAGCACCTGAATGGACATGCGGTTGACACATTCCACAAAGACAATGATAAGACAATGATAACACCATGCAGCCACAACAACCACTGCTCACGGACACAATCCTGACTGAGCCCTGCCCACAGAGCTCACCGATAGACAGTGATGTGTTAGAACTGCTCCAAGATTCAGCAGCCAAGGACGACTTTTGGGAAAACAGCCAGGGAAGCAAGGATAACATATTACAGCCTCCGGTAATACCAGAGCAACAGCCTCTCTCACCGGACACGTTATCCCTCTCTCCAGCATCTCCTCTTTTGTGCTTCTCAGAGAAAATGGAGGAACTGGTGTATGCTGGAACCAAACTCTCCCACTCTTTTGCTGCGAGCCCCCAGATATCAACAAAAAAGCTTAGAGCCCCGCAACCACCAAAGCCTGTGGGCCCAGCTCGGCCTCCCCCTCCTCCTGTGAGAGCTCTTTGGGCCCACAACGCCAGGGCCCACATCCTCTTCCATCTGTTCTAGGTGAACCAAAAACATCTGATAACAGCTCTCAGTAATGTGTGTCTGTCAAATGTTTACAGAACAAGCGTGAACCCAGTATGTCTGTTGCTTTCTCTATTTCTGTTTTAATACATTATAGAAAGCCTAAGGCCTTCTTAAACCGTTTGGCAAACCCATTTAATCTGCTGCCTATTACATGCCAAACAAAGATTACTGTGGAGACAGAAAGTAAAACTGTTATCACTTTTAAACATCCACTCACTTAAAAATAAATCACTACTAGTCAATGACTTAATAACCACAAACAACCTAGATTTTATGCTCCTAAATGAAACATGGCTAGAAGACAGTTGCAGTGCAAAAACCCTGAATGAAACAGCCCCACCTAACTTTACTTTTATGAGTGTCTGTAGAGCTGTTAGGAGAGGTGGAGGTGTAACTGCTCTATTTAAAGATGTCTATCTATACAAGCAAGTGTCATTTGGTGATTACTTGTCATTCAAATATTTGGGTATTGTGTTAAAAGTTGCTCCTCACATTCTACTTATAGTTATTTACAGGCCTCCAAAATACTCTCCAGCCTTTGTGGAGGACTTTACAGAACTGTTATTAGCAATCTCCTCAGAGTTTGACTGTTTTGCTATTACTGGGGACTTTAACATCCACATATATAATGCAGAATTCAATATGGCAAAAGAAATCATAACGGTTTTGAATACTTTTGATCTGACTCAGCATGTACATGGACTTACACACAATCGTGGACACACTCTAGATTTAATTATTAGTAAGGGTCTAAACATTTCATCCATTGTCATTAAGGATGTCACACTGATAATAATTTCTGTATTTTCTTTGATATATAGATCTCTTCAACTGTTGAAGCTAGATTTATCTCAAGTCAAAAAGCAATGCTTAAATGAGAATACTAGTGTACTGTTTATGAAGGCTATATCTTTAACACCAAGCATATCTTGTGTGTTTGCTTCTTTCTTCTCTGAGAAAATCAATAATATCAGAAAGGCGATCAGCACATCCTTGAGCTGCACTGGGGTAAAACAGATCAGATCACAACTTCAGAAAGTAGCTATTATGTCTGATTTCGCAGCAATTGATGGTAAAATTTTTGAAGAAACAGTACAGCACCTTAAAACATCAACCTGCGTCCTTGACACACTTCCTACATCTTTTTTCAAAAGTGTGTTTAACTGTTTAGAAGCAGATCTCCTAGAAGTGGTAAATGCCTCACTTCTCTCTGGGACTTTTCCAAAATCCCTGAAAACTGCAGTTGTTAAGCCCCTCCTGAAAAGGGGCAATCTAAATAACACCATATTGAGCAACTACAGACCAATCTCAAATCTTCCTTTCATAGGCAAGTTCATTGAAAAAGTTTTCAATCAGCTGAACAAATTCTTAAGCTTGAATGGATACTTTGACAACTTTCAATCTGGTTTCCGACCGCATCACAGCGCTCATAAAGATAATAAATGATATTCGCCTAAACACAGATGCAGGTAAATTATCAGTGCTGGTTCTACTCGATCTCAGTGTTGCGTTTGACACTGTCGATCACAACATACTTCTTGACAGGCTAGAAAACTGGGTTGGACTTTCTAGGATGGTCCTTAAATGTTTCAGGTCATACTTAGAAGGGAGAGGTTATTATGTGAGTATCGGTGACCGTAAGTCTGAGTGGACATCCATGACATGCAGAGTCCCTCAAGGTTCAATATTTGCACCCCTCCTGTTCAACCTATATATGCTGCCACTGAGTCAAATAATGAGAAAGAACCAAATAGCATATCACACCTATGCAGATCACACCCAGATTTATCTAGCCCTATCACCTAATGACTACACCCCCATTGGACTCCCTGTGCCAATGCATTGATAAAATTAAAAATTGGATGTGCCTAAACTTCTTTCAATTAAACAAAGACAAAACTGAAGTCATTGCATTTAGAAAAAAAATTAAGATCTCAAAGTGAACACATACTGTTACATTCCACGTATGTTTTGTATTTTTTGTTCTTTTCCTCCCTCTCTTTTGTTATCTATCTATCGAGTTATTTAGGTAGATCTTATTGGACGGGAAAACCAGCAATCATCCTGGTGATATCATGATGTTCTGACGTCATGACCAGCGTTCTGCCAATCTGCGGGTGGCTGATTGTTTAAAGGGCTTTGTCGGTGTTCCACCTGCAGTGAGGGTTTGGGCTTCAGACCTCACTCACCTTTGTCGAGCCAGAAGCAGCCACCCAACCTAGTCTTTGAACTGTTCATTTGGTCTGTGGTTTACTGAGACGGCATTTCTGTGATTTGTTTGATGCACTCATGTAACAGTTAACCTGATGGAGTTAGAGCATGATTCAAGTTTCACATTTTCATTGTATGTGCGCATTTGTATGCTGGTGTGAAGTCGTTATCTGTTACCCACTTGATCCGGTCTTGATTGGCAAATAATGATCCCTTTGTTATGTACAGCCCTACTCAGTGGTAATCTCAACCTCACTGACAATTGTTAATTCTGTAGTGCGTGACGGCTCAAACTGGTAGCTAGTACTCTATGTTAGTTAGTGTGTGGGTGTTCGCCTCCATTGTATTTTGGTTATTTATATAGTATATATTATATAGTATATATATTTTTGGTAGTTTAGGGGCATGGGCACTAGTTAATGGGTTTTGTTTTGATTATTTCTTTTGTTTGGTGACACCCTCGTTTTTTCTTACTTTTATTGAGTTCATGTTTTTCTTGTATTGTCTAAATTCTCCCCGTGTCAATAAACATTGGGTTATTTCTGCATCCCTTGTTGTCTAGTTTGTCCTCCCTCACACTGCAACAGCTGCATCTCACCTAAATTTTGCGTTCATTCCATTTAACATCTTTAAGCACGTAACACATAACTTCACTCTATGGGTCAAACAACTAAAAATCAAGTCAGGAATCTTGGTGTGATTTTGTCAGACCTGAGTTTCAGTAGCCATGTAAAGACAATAAGTAAATCAGCATATTATCATCTTTAAAATATTGCAAGAATTAGATGCTTTGTCTCCAGTCAAGAAACTTGTTAATGCTTTGATCACCAGCAGGGTGGATTATTGTAATGGACTCCTCACTGGCCTTCCCAAAAAGACCATAAGACAGCTGCAGCTCGTACAGAAGCCTGCTGCCAGGATTCTGAGCAGAACCAGAAAATATGAACACATCACACCAGTCCTCATGTCCTTGCACTTGGTTTTTAGTTGCATTTAGAATTTATTTTAAAGTACTGTTACTTGTTTATAAATCACTCAATGGCCAATGACCTCAATACATTGCAGATACGCTCATAGAACATAAACCTAACAGATCACTCAGATCATCAGGATTAAGTCCCAAATACCAAGGGTTCACTCAAAGCAAGGAGAGTCTGCTTTTAGCTGTTACGCCAGCCGCAGCTGGAACCAACTTCCAGAAGAGATCAGATGTGCTCCAACAGTAGCCACTTTCAAATCCAGACTTGAAACACATCTTTTTATCTATGCATTTGCTGATTGAGCACTGTGCTATGTCCGAACTGTTTTGCACTTTATTTTACATGTATTGTCTTTTTATTCTTTTAATTATTTTTCTTGCATTTCTTTTTTAATGCATTTTATATCTTTTACGTATCATCTTTTTATTTCTGACTTTTAATGCATTTTAAATCTTGCTGTCTGGTTGAAAGAGCTGGGAGAATTAGGAAGTAAGTGATCAGGTTAAAATTTGGCAAATTTGGATAAGGGGACAAACCATGATGGTTAGGCTATCTGACTCTGTGGTACGTAAAAGGGCTTTCTAAGGGGAATTGAGATCACTTGCAAAGGCAACGTGATTAACACATTCTGGAAATCAAAACACATTGGTTGGGGCACTTTCCAAAGGGGAAGTTTCCGAAGAGGAAATTTGTGCTGTGGTGCATAGTTAAGATATTTCTGGATTACAGTCAGGACACTTTCCATAGGGGAAATTTGTCCTGCGTTGCATAGTTAAGATATCTCCGAAAGGGGGATTGGGGCTGTGTGGCGCAGTTTGAGGTGTCTTGGCAATAGAGGAGATTGAAACTGTGTGTGTCAGTTCAAAGTGCCTTAACAGGTAGAGCTAGGCTCTGGGAGAATTAAATGTGAGGAAGATCCATTTAGATCTGCTCTGATGGATAGATCCTTTTAGATCTGCTCTGATGTACAACAAAAAAACTCCCTGAAACTTCCTAACTCTTCCATCCAGATAGCAGAATTCTCTGTTTTTACTGTTATCTCTATTTCTTATGCATTCCATTTTTATTATTATCTATTTTGTTCTTCTTTAAGCACTTTGTGCTTAAAGAAGGTGAGTGGAGCTCATATGGAAAAACTTTGGTCGAGCAGAAGTTGACCTGTTTGCTTCAAAAGAAACTCTCATTGCCCTCTATGTGGTTCTCTCTCACTCATCCAGAGGGTCTGGATGTCATGATTTTCCCCCGATTGCTCTGCTCCCAGGAGTTCTGGGTTCACTGGGACAGGATCCATCTCATATTGGTTGCCTCGTTCTGGCCAACCCGAGTCTGGTTTGCGGACCTTGTGTCTCTTCTCGACGCTCTTCTCTGGAGATCCCCGTCAGACAGGACCTCCTGTCTCAAGCGGGCAGCACGATACTTCACCCCCACCCAGAGAGTTGTGGAAACTGTGGGCCTGGCCTCTGAGGGGGCTAGGCTCATAGAATCCGGTCTCTCAACTGAAGTTGTGGAGACCATACTCCACTCCAGAGCTCCCTCCACAAGGAAGTTGTATGCCTATAAATAGAAGTTGTTTTCTACCTAGTGTAGACAACGTCAGTTACACCCTGTCTATTGTTCTGTCAGCTTAGTGCTGCAATTTCTTCAAGAAAAGTTCTCGGATGGTTTGTCTCCTTTCACCTTAAAAGTTTATGTAGCGTCTATATCCGCCTATCATGCACCTTTGGGTCTCCAGTGGAAAGAGATACCTTAGTAATGCGCTTTCTTTGTGGTACTCTGAGGCTTAGGCCTTCACTACGTATAAGGACTCAGGCCTGGGACCTGACTGTTGTTTTGGAAGGGTTAGCATTAGCTCCCTTTGAACCTCTAGAGGAAGCTTTGGAAAAGTTTCTTACCTTAAAAACTAGCATCTTCCTGCTAACTATCTCATCTCTCAAAAGAATTGGAGATCTTCAAGCACTTTCGGTTGCTCCTTCATGTCTGGAACTTGCGCCTGGTATGTTTAAGGCTTTTCTTCATCCTAGACCTGGTTGTATACCTAAGGTCCCCAAAAACCACTTGTTTATGAATCTACTGGACAGCCTTCTCCTTTGGCTGTCAGGGCACATTCTACTAGGGGTATGGCTGCCTCAAAGGCTTTAACCTCGGGGGTTCCCTTCCATGATATATGTGATGTGGCTGGGTGGTGCTCTCAACATACGTTCATCAGGTTTTATAACCTGCAGCTTCAAAGGGGTTTAAACAATATCAGATGAGGAATAAGGGTCTTATCTAGTGAAATGATTGGTCATTTTCTAAAAAATTTTAAATGTATACGCTTTATAAACACAAATGATCACCTTGCAAGTGCTTCCACCTTCCTTATTCTTCAAAAAGCTTGCGCTGTATGTCCTATACCTTCCCTATTCACATTACAGATCTAACACTTCTTCAACTCATACTCTTGGGTCCTGCTCACTGCCATTATAAAGCTCAGATGCAACAGGATATTTATTAATAGTTCTTCAATTATGTTCATCAGAAAGAATTTAGTCATATACTAATAACGTGAGGGCGAGTAAAGCTTGGGCTAATTTTCATTTGAAAGTAAACTAATCTTTTAAAGCTGCAATCCTTCACCTTTGGCGTTCTAGCAGTTAATAAACAAAACAGCATGCATCCTGTGGAGGAACATTGTAGCCGGAGCTACTTCTTTCCGTTTATATCTATGGCGGTTCACGCAGTTACTAGTGGTTTCTACCAGACTGGTCTAAAATAGTCTGAATATAAACACTTATTATAAGTATACCATAATGATTCGGTATTAGACAAAAACACAGTTTGGAAAATGGATTCATGTTGTACATTCTCATTATATAATTTCTGTACATTTTGAACACAAAAAGTTAGACAGCAGCTTTAAGTACAGTTAAGACTGTTACGACCGTCTAGGGGTCGGCCGCAACAGGAAGAGGAAGAAATGAGTCTCACTACCAGAGAGATTCCAATAAGAAAGATTTTATTTCTTACAGAGGGTTTAGCGTCAGGGGCAGACAAGGCCAAAATAATAAACAAAAGAATCCTTTTTTTTAAACCTCTACAATTCCTAATTGAAAATAAAGAAAACAAAATACAGTTTAAACTTACCTATCTCCCTAACCAAAAACAATATGAAAATGTGTACAAAATAAAATGGCGTCAAACCCCCTACATCCCTCGATTGGGCAAAGATATATACAAAAGTATTTACAGGTAATATTTACAGAAGTCCGTAGCGAACAAAGCAGAATCAGAATCCAGTAATCGATAGTCAAACAGGCGTGAGTCAAATAAACAAGAAATAACAACAAACAAAATACTACAGTCAGTCACACTCACAAATACAAACTCCAAATAATCACTCACAATCAATCTCTCTGGCATGACACTCTAGACTAACAAACGATACGAAGTAATGATGAGATAGGATACGATCAACGACGCAATGGCACAATGATGGCCTCTTCAGTGTGTTTGGGGCGGTCTTTATATCCAGATCAGGTGAGGAGGAGAACCAATTGCAGCCTCCAACAGGTTATCACAAGCCACACCCATCTGTAATACAAACATGCAGGCACATACATAGAGAGAAAAAAAAAATACACAAGACAAACACAGGACAACAGGATGGGATAAATGAATAAATAACTTCTGCTCATAACAAGACCTTTACCCAAGTTGTATTAGATTGGTGACTTGTAACTTGTAATGGAGTCATTTTTGCTGTAAGGTATCTGTACTTTTACACAAGTATGGTTTTCAGGTACTCTTTACACCTCTGTTTTTTCCACAGTGACGACTTCTAAAAGAGTTCTCTTTCGAGTGAATTTTCATGTGGCCCTTAAGGTCACCTTTAAATCTGAAACTCTTTCCACACTGATCACATGTAAATGTCTTCTCTCCAGTGTGAGTTCTCATGTGGACTTTAAGGGTTTTTTTACATGTGAAACTCTTTCCACACTGTTGGCAGGTGTAAGGCTTTTCTCCAGTGTGAATTCTCATGTGAACTATAAGGTTTCCTTTCTCACTGAAACTCTTTCCACATTGTTGGCAGGTGTAAGGCTTTTCTCCAGTGTGAATTCTCTTGTGGACTTCAAGGCTTCCTTTGTATGTGAAACTCTTTCCACATTGTTGGCAGGTGTAAGGCTTTTCTCCAGTGTGAATTCTCATGTGGAGGTCAAGCTTTCCTTTTCCATGGAAACTCTTTCCACACTGTTGGCAGGTGTAAGGCTTTTCTCCAGTGTGAATTCTCATGTGGACTTCAAGGCTTCCTTTTTGACTGAAACTCTTTCCACATTGTTGGCAGATGTAAGGCTTTTCTCCAGTGTGAGTTCTCTTGTGGACTTCAAGGCTTCCTTTGTATGTGAAACTCT
Organism: Megalobrama amblycephala; assembly: GCF_018812025.1. Taxonomy (NCBI): domain Eukaryota; kingdom Metazoa; phylum Chordata; class Actinopteri; order Cypriniformes; family Xenocyprididae; genus Megalobrama; species Megalobrama amblycephala. The sequence continues at coordinate 13,369,040 of NC_063044.1, read as the reverse complement.
TTCCACACTGTTGGCAGGTGTGAGGCTTTTCTCCAGTGTGAATTCTCATGTGGATGTCAAGCTTTCCTTTTCCATGAAAACTCTTTCCACACTGTTGGCAGGTGTAAGGCTTTTCTCCAGTGTGAACCCTAATGTGGGCTGTAAGGCTTCCTTTTTGACTGAAACTCTGTCCACATTGTTTGCAGATGTAAGGCTTTTCTCCAGTGTGAATTCTCTTGTGGACTTCAAGGCTTCCTTTGTGTGTGAAACTCTTTCCACATTGTTGGCAGGTGTAAGCCTTTTCTCCAGTGTGAACTCTCATGTGGACCGTAAGTCTTCCTTTTCCACTGAAACTCTTTCCACACTGTTGGCAGGTGTAAGGCTTCTCTCCAGTGTGTGTTCTCATGTGGGCTGTAAGGCTTCCTTTTTGACTGAAACTCTGTCCACATTGTTTGCAGATGTAAGGCTTTTCTCCAGTGTGAGTTCTCTTGTGGACTTTAAGGCTTTCTTTATGTCTGAAACTCTTTCCACACTGTTGGCAGGTGTAAGGTTTCTCTCCAGTGTGAATTCTCATGTGGACTTTAAGGTTTCCATTTACAGTAAAACTCTGTCCACATTGTTGGCATGTGTAAGGCTTTTCTCCAGTGTGAACTCTCAAGTGGACTTGAAGGTTTCTATGTTGTTTAAAACTCTGTTGGCAGGTGAAATAACTTTTACTTCCTGTCTTTTGAGCTCTTTTTTGTAAGGAAGACTTTTTAGCCTGTGTCGATCTTTCTCCAGTCATGAAATCATGATGTTTATTCTCTTCTTCCCTTTCATTAAGTTCATGACTCGCCTCTTTCAGTGTCATTAGGTCTAGGACAAAAATAGACAAAACAATTTAGACATTTAATGCATAAAAACCAACCACATGCTCTTTACCACGGTGAACTAAAATGTGCTTTTAATATACTATCTCTGTATTTAAAAATATATTTAGTTACCACTTGTAGTAAACTATGGGTTCAAATGTACTATAAGTAGTATCTAAATACATTTTCTAAAAACAGAGATAGTATACTAAAAGCATATCTCAGTTCATATTTCATGGCGTCTCAAAATAGCACAGTTGAGTACATTTAGATGTTCTTAAGATTATGTTAAGAAATACTAAAGAAGACTTTTTAGTATATTAAAGGGTGGTTCATTGTGATTTCACTTTTTTAACTTTAGTTAGTGTGTAATGTTGCTGCTTGAGCATAAACAGTATCTGCAAAGTTATAACGCTGAGAGTCCAATGCAAACGTAGATATTGTCTTTTAAAGTCATAGCAGTTTAATGCTTACAAAAACGACTGGTTTGGACTACAACGAGCTTCTTCCCGGGTTGGTGACATCATAAACCCTGCAAAACACACCCCCGGGAACACGCAACAAAGTGGGCGAGGTCATGTGGCGCAGCATAATGGAAGCGGAAGAGTTGTGTACACCAGATGTGAGCAGCACGTCAAAAGATATATAACCCGTTATAATCAGTGATATTTTCTACACTGGATGCGGCGCTGAAGACAGTTTCCAGAATCTACAGGAGTTCAATGCTGGATTTACACAAAGGCTTTTACTGAAAGATGAAGCAGTTCCCACTTTAAAAGCAGAAGCTGTTTATGGGCCCCAAACTGTAAGTACGTTTTGTAAGGTCTGCACAGGATCAAAAATTAGCAGGCCAACCAAAAACTGTGTTTAAGCCTTAACTCATTGAACTTTTGTTTGTAAATCTCACATTGGCTCCGGCCTGGCGGACACTAACAGCTCACTGGACACGTTTTATGGCTATTTTGATAGATTCCTGAACATCTCCCTTGTGACTTTCATATATTAAATACATTATATTCATGTTCGATTGTTCTGCTGCTCATTCAGAAAACCAAGTCACTTCTACGTTTCGTTTCTGCAATACTGCTTTACGCTTTGATGCTATAATAGGAATTTATTCTCGTGGCCAGAGAATAAAATTTCGTTTTATAATAGTCTATGAGAAAACTGATGGTTTGGATAGTTTTTTTAAAACAACTATTAAACTAAAACTAATCATATATATAATTGATTATAATCCATTGTAATTAATTCACAATATATGTGCATTATTCCCTCTTGGGTCGATATATATATATCATAATTAATCATAAGGCTTTATGATTTATTATATATATTTCGCCCATGATTTGAGCTAACTGATTAAATACTTGTAATATCGCTAAAGATCGTTACAGTTTTGTTGTTTGTACATGTCTTTTAAACGTATAGTTCTGTTGCTTTTTGGAAGAGGCTTGTTGCATCAAGGAAGTAAACAAGGACCAACGCGTTTTTGCTTCGCTAGCCAGTTAGGTGTATTCTAGTGCGTACTTCTCCAACAAACGCCAACAAACACCAACAAATGTCTGTTCAGTTGTTCATGCTATAAACGCTACCTTCACAAAAATGCTGCTACTCAGTCATGTATTCGGCTACTGTAAAGCTTTAATCAGGATAAAACTGTATATTGAAAGCTAACAAACAGCAGTGTCAGCATCTAAACACTGTGACACAAATACTAAATGAAATACCATTCATAAACGTCCTTTAGAAAGCCGTGCTTGCAGAGGTTCTGCTTGACCCTCTTCATCTGAGTCTGATTCAGGCTCAATTTGATACAGCAATAAAGATGCCGTATCATTGGTGCAGCAGGAGCAATGATATTACGCACTGCCTGTGACCCCCTGCTTGCACAGGGAGCGTGCCTTGCAACCAAGGAGACATTTGTGAGAGACGCAGCGTAATATCATTGCGCCTGCTGCACCAATGATACGGCAGCAAAGTTCCTTGATTATTATACCGAAATGAGAGTATCAATATCAGTATCAGTATACCTAGTCATATCGGCCTAGAAAATCGCGACATTTCATTTTACATCGATCTCAGTAAACGATGTAACTACAGAAGAGTCAAGTTTAAAATAGGAAATACATTTTTTGAGCGAGATGCTAACGGTCTCATCAGATTCAATGAACTATGCTAAGCAATGCTAAAAGTGGAACCGTCAGACCCGGAGATTCAAATGGATTCAGAATGGATTCAAAGATGGTAAAACTCAAGAATGGATTAAAAAATGGTAAAACTCAACTGTTTAACTCTAGGGGAGTTGGAAAATGAAAAAAAGTGTTCTTTTAAATAACATTTTTCAAGGTACAACGGTACTGTAATAAGAGAAAATTTCAAGTTTTGGCACCACTGAGTGAAACAGTCCCACCGCTTTTTCTTTTTTTTTTTTTTTTTTTTTTTTTTTTACAGTCAAGCTTGGTAAAAATATCTAATTTCATTTATGAGTTCCAGACATTTAAATTTTTGAGCACATGTCCAGAAAACTACCTATGTCCGATTTTATATTTACGCTTACAATCAAAATTTTGACTTTTGGCTTATTAAATAAAAATTCTGTCATCTACTCATTATGTTTTTCCAAACCTATAAAAGTTTCTTTCTTCTGTTAAACAAAATTTGAAGAATTTTGGTAACCAGATAGCTGACAGTAGCAATTGACATCCATAGTACTTTAGTCCTATTGAGGAAGTCAATGAGGGCCGTCAACTGTTTGGTCAAGATTCTTCAAAGTACACTATATTGGCAAAAGTATTGGGACACCCCTCCAAATCATTGAATTCAGGTGTTCCAATCACTTCCATGGTCACAGGTGTATAAAATCAGGCACCTAGGCATGCAGACTGCTTCTACAAACATTTGTGAAAGAATGGGTCGCTCTCAGGAGCTCAGTGAATTCAAGCGTGGTACCATGATAGGTTGGCACCTGTGCAATAAGTCCATTCGTGAAATTTCTTCACTACTAAATACTGTCAACTATCAGTGGTATCATAACAAAGTGGAAGCAATTGGGAACAACAGCAACTCAGCCATGAAGTGGTAGGCCGCGTAAAATCACAGAGCGGGGTCAGCACATGCTGAGGCTCACAGAGCGCAGAAGTCGCCAACTTTCTGCAGAGTCAATAGCTACAGACCTCCAAACTTCATGTGGCCTTCAGATTAGCTCAAGAACAGTGCGTAGAGAGCTTCATGGATTGGGTTTCCATGGCTGAGCAGCTGCATCCAAGCCTTACATCACCAAGTGCAATGCAAAGCATCGGATGCAGTGGTGTAAAGCACTCCGTCACTGGACTCTAGTGCAGTGGAGACGTGTTCTCTGGAGTGACCAATCACCATCTGGGTTTGGGAGTCTGGGTTTGGCGGTTGCCAGGAGAACGGTACTTGCCTGACTGCATTGTGCCAAGTGTAAAGTTTGGTGGAGGGGGATTATGGTGTGGGGTTGTTTTTCAGGGGTTGGGCTTGAACCCTTAGTTCCAGTGAAAGGAACTCTTAATGCTTCAGCATACCAAGACATTTTGGACAATTTCATGCTCCCAACTTTGAGGGAACAGTTTGGGGATGTTCCAGCATGACTGCGCACCAGTGCACAAAGCAAGGTCCATAAAGACATGGATGAGTGAGTTTGGTGTGGAGGAACTTGACTGGCCTGCACAGAGTCCTGACCTCAACCCGATTGAACACCTTTGGGATGAATTAGAGCAGAGACTGTGAGCCAGACCTTTTCGCCAACATCACTGCCTGACCTCACAAATGTGCTTCTAGAAGAATAGTTCACATTACACACTCCTAAACCTTGTGGAAAGCCTTCCCAGAAGAGTTGAAACCGTTATAGCTGCAAAGGGTGGGCCAACTCCATATTAAACCTTACGGATTAAGAATGGGATGTCATTAAAGTTCATGTGCACGTAAAGACAGGCATCCCAGAAATATTTGGTCATATAGTGTATCTTATTATGTGTTCAGCAAAAGAAAAACTCAAAGGTTTGTGACAGAATCAGGGCGAGTAAACGATGACAGAATTTTAATTTTTCGGTGAACTACTCCTTTAATGTTTATTGACTCATAAAATCCATGCTAATTTACTTAGTTTAACACAAAATTTTCTGAACTTATTTTAGTTTGTATCAGTAATTTTTAATCATTTACAGAATATTAACAAAACATGTAAATGACAATTTCATACAATTTCACCTCTAGCCTCAATCTGCTTATTAATTTCTAACCTGCATCTGTATCACAAATGACAAGGTAAATATTTTTCACTGGTTTCAACAAATATTATCAGTTCACTCGGTTCTACTTCAAAATGTTTTATACACTTCCACTGCTGACTTTCCTCCATATGGCACGCACACATTAAATGATTATTGATGTAAAATATTTAAATTAGGACTTGATTTAATGTTCAATTACTGCTAATTATGTTCAGGTATGTTTAAATGTTGATACAACACTTTTGAGCATGAACAGAAAAAAAATACCTTCATTGTTCTCTATCCACAGGGACGTGGGAACTATATTGTGAGGGGGGGGTGGGATTTTTTTTTTTTGGAGGGGGGGGGGGGGTGTTAGTGTAGGCCTACAGTAGGCTGTGTTATGTATCCTGATTGACTTTATGATTAGTTAAATCTGTTTTGGATTCCAGTTCCAGGATGGGCCAGACCAATTGTGGGTGGGCCTTAAATTAAAAATGTTAAATAAAAAAAAAAAAAAACGTTATCCAATCACTGCTTAACCTAATAAAAAAATATTGACTAATATAGCCTACTGTTATATTATCTGTGCGTACATTAGGGCTGTAGTCAAGTCCACCTTTGTCGAGTCCAAGTCAAGTCCAAGTCCAAAAGGTTCGAGTCCAAGTCAAGACCGAGTCCAAAGAGGTTCAAGTCCAAGTCAAGTCCAAGTCCAAAGAGGTTCAAGTCCAAGTCAAGTCCAAGTCCAAAAGGTTCGAGTCCAAGTCAAGTCCGAGTCCAAATGAGACAGTCAAGACAGAGACAGAAAAAAAGAATCCTCTTCAAGACCTTCGTACATAACTATTGATAATTTATGTGATGTGAGAGACAGCATATCTTAGATTATAAAATAATAATTTTGCATTATTATTTTTTGCATTATTACATGTTTTTAAATTCTCTACAACTGTGGTTCCCAAACATTTTACAGTCGCATACACCCTGTGGCATTTAACATTCTTCTGCATACCCCCTCTTCCACTTAGACTGCTGCAGTCCACACCTTTTCCATTAAGGGACAATATTTTCCCCTTTAAACTGATTGTGCATTACAGTGCTTTTTTTACCTCTATAAATACCTTTATAAAATAAATAAATGTTTTAAATTAAAAATGTCCAAAAGAGAAATAAGCAATGATGTTATAACGTGTGATACTTTTAAAGGTCCCGTTTTTCGTGGTTTTTTGAAGCTTTGATTGTGTTTATAGTGTGCAATATAACACGTGTTCATGTTTCGCGTGTAAAAAAACAAAGTATTTTTCACATAATTTACTTATCTGTATACCGCTGTTTCCACTGTCATAAAAACGGGCTGATGACTTCCTTGTTCTATGAAGTCCCTCCTTCAGAAATACGTAACGAGTTCTGATTGTGCCAGCGGTTCCTGTGTTGTGATTCGACAGCAGCTTAGCGCATCTTGCCCAGAAAGGTCACGCCTCTTACCATAACGTGGAGATGCATACGCTTAGTGTTATTGTAAACATAGTTTTACATGTGGATTATAATTTTCGGGAACCGAGTTAAACATAAATTGTAACCATTGATCTCTAAGTACAGCGTCCCTGGGAAGGCCAAACAAAGGTGATTGGACTGCGGGATGAAAATAACAGCGTTTCGACGACATGGCGACAAACACTCTACAAACGCAACTCTTGCTCTTCTCCGTGGGAGCGCAACAAGACCACGCCCCCTTTTTTGTGTATTCCTGTGGGAGGAGGTTAGTCAAAAAACTGTTTTAGTGAGGTCATTAAAGAAGGAAGTAGAGGGATGTAGTCCAAACTGGCCGTTCGATGTAGGCGACTTCTGTTAAATAAAATATCTCGCTTGGCATTGAACTTTGAGCTTTAAAATTTTACAGATTTTATTTATACTCTAACAACAACATTACACACTAACTAAAGTTTGAAACATGGGATCACGAAGAACGGGACCTTTAAATTGAACTAAAACCGCCAGTAGGTGGTGAATGAGTGAGTCATCGAGTCATTCAATTCATTCATTCATTCAGTAAGGACGCAAGGATGTATTTTTGAAAGGGTAATTGAATCATTGACTCTCATGGTTTTTACACAGCCACAGATTCGTTCACAAAACATTGATATGCTGTGTTCTGCTGTGGCTTTCATCGCGCTGATTTCAATTTTCTTGGCCGATTCCGATTTCCAATTTTTGGATAGTGTGATCTGCCGATACCTATTTTTGCCAATTATGATTTTCTTTCTAAGAACTATAATTGACAGCATATACAAACAAAAATCTACCTTTCTTCAACGCAAAGTTTTATTTTCATAAAAAAGTAAAACTCAGTAATAAAATAAGAACAAATAAAAAAAAACTCCAAACAGCAAATAAATGCAATAGAATAGAGAGCTATGAAACTAAGTTTTTTCAGTTTAAGTAGGTTTCAATTTAGATAAGAAATACTACAGAAATTAAAGTATTCAAATGTAAAATAACACATCCACGTTGGTTACCTTAATTTCTGTATTTTTTATTGTAAATATTAAATACAGACTTATTCTTACCATTAAAGTTACCATTAAATTTTCTTTGTCTTTTGTTCTTTAAATAACATGACAGACAGCAGCAGGAATATTGGACTGCTGTCCCTTTAAGAGTTTATGACCCAATACTGTTACACAACATGCGTTCTCTTAGCTATTTAACGATCCAAAACTGACTGTGTTTATCTGAATAATTGCCAAGACGAGCATTTTGTCATAATTTTGTATGTATTTGATATTTTAAGCGCAGTAAGCAACTGATTTTGGTAATTGTGACTCTGTTTGACTTCTGTCTCTGTTTGAGACTGAGCGTGGCTTATTCGCTCCACTGATCAGTGGTGCGCGCGCTTTTGGTGTGAGCGTGAAACCTGCGGGAACCGGAGCAAATGAGACTAGAGAGAGAGAGAGCGAGAGAGAGAGCGCGCGCGGAGGCGCCCGCACGAGTGTATGCCACTTCACCGTGAGAGAAGAGAGCGAGAATGCGCAGCTGACGTTACTGCCTGTGCCGCTGGTAACAAAAAAGATCGGCTCGGAATCGGTAAGAAGTGAGACTGAAAAGCTGGACTCGGTCGAGACCAACTAGGACTTGTGGCGAGACCAATGACCAAGTCCGAGACAAGTCCGAGTGCAAATATCACCGAGTGGCGAGACAAGTCCGAGTGCAATGACCAAGTCCGAGACAAGTCCGAGTGCAAATATCACCGAGTCCGAGACAAGTCCGAGACAACAGAAAAACGTCTCGAGTCCGGACTCGAGTCCAAGTCCGGACTCGAGTACTACAGCACTAGCGTACATACATAATATAGATTTTAATAGCTTGATGCTCTTTAAATATTTTGTTGCATTGTTAAAAGTTTCGGTGCATAGGACAGACCTACCTGCGATCGCTCTCCGTGGTTTTGACCAAAGAAGAGCGCTTTGGCATCTCCATTACGCATGAAATGCATCATACCTGGGCTGCGTTTCCCGATAACATTGTCTCTTAGCGCGCTACGAAGACTCTTAAGGTATAACTTAACTAAAGGTATACTACCACTAAAGGTATATCATTGCTAGGCGTCTTCAGGGCTATCATCCACTCGCGAGGCATAGGCGCTGAAAGGCAGAGGCGCTGGCGCCCTCCTAGCAACGGCGCTGTTTTTGGTAAAACATGATTTTGACGACTTCATTAAGTTTTGTTTTATAGAAAACTCTTTTTAAAAGATATTCGTTTTGTATAAATTGTATCTTAATTTTGATCAATGTTTTATCAATCAATTGCCCGTATTTAATAAATAAGAAGCAAATATATAGCAGACAATGTAATAACCTTAGTGTAATTGACAGAATTACTAAAAAATATTTTGCTACCTAAAAGTTAAAGATTTTTTGTGTCACACATGCATGCATGTCTATTTCCCTCATATTAAATATAAAACACATGTGGACTTATATTTTTCCAGTGTCTGGACTCCTTTATTAATGGAGCATATAAACAGACGTTTTAATATATTGGTATTAAATGCATTTTCTGAGAATTTATATTTCAAGTTTTTACTGCAAATGTCGAAATGCGCGCTCTTTGGTCCATCAGTGCTTGAGTCACTGATCACATTAGAATAAAATATCTCATAATAAAATACAAAATTGATTTAGGAATGTATATGCATAGTTCTCATCAGTCGGAAATACAGATAAACGCTTTCATTTGTTGTATTTTTGATCCTGAAAGAAAACAGAACAACAAAAGAGCGAATCATAGGCCTACATAGAGTCTGTACGTGTTATGCTTCTTACGCGGGCTTTTGGGACTGAATGAAATGAACAAAAGGTAATTAAATAGATGATCTGCTTTTATGTCATTTTTCCTTTTTTATTCAGAATATTCACAAATGTGTTAGCTATGGCATGAAATATCTGATATTCCGATTGTCAAATACATGCAAGTGGAAGTGTATTGTTGTTTAAACACCTTTATAACGATCGCGTTAGTTGCTGTATGCGCGATATAATTTTATGACACAAAATGTTGAAATGTAGGCTTAGATCAAACACATTTTAATTCAGATTCTGTATATATATATTATATATAGTGAGTCATACTCGCAAACATAGACGTTGGAACGGGGGGGGGGGGGTCTATGTTCCAACATCTATGTCTATCCATAAGTAGATATTGGGATTGATATTGTAAGATTATACTTCTGTATATTCTCTATTTCTGTAGAGCTGGACATTTTAATAATGATCAAAAGTTCAGCTTTGAGAATAAAACCAACCTGTTTGTTCCTCAGTATCTTCATGTTTCACTCTGAATGTTTCTTCAATCTTCATGTCTTCAGTCTCATCTTTAATCATAATTTCTTCAGTCTCCTCTTTAATAAACTCAATCTTCATGTCTTCAGTCTCCTCTTTAATAAACGCCATCTTTAAGAAGAGAATAATGAACAGTTGAGGTGTAACGTACACATATTCATACTGAACAATTTCGGTACAGATCACTGTTAAAACTGGCAGCACGAGCATCTCTTCCTCTTTAATGTTACAGAATTAAACATGAAAAAACAGATGAAGGTATGTAGAAAAGATACAGTACAACTTACTGAAACTGCCATATCTCATGTAATCGCTCAGTCAGTGTTTCAAAGACGTCAATAAATCAGATAGTAAACAATATGTCATGTAGCATTTACCTCAGAAAAGCCATTCAGTGTCCACAGCTTGTTAGTTCACCAGAGAAATGAACTTTTAGTTATAATTTAATGTATTTAAAGACAAAAACTCAATTTGTTCAGTAAACTACTGTTTAATAAAAAACACACACATATCACATATACCTGCTGTACAGAAAACCGTACTGAACCGTGACTATGTACTGAACTGTGGGTTTTGTGTACCGTTACACCCTTAATTAATGGTCTTCAATGACTTGGTTAGACAAAAAAAAAAAAAAAAAAAAAAAAAAAAATCAAAACTATCGCTATAAACTTAAATTATAAATTTTTAGGCATTTATAATCTACATTTAGTATTTAATGAATTATAGATTATATTTAAAAGTTTACACTTTGATGAAAACATGTTTAGTTAGTTTGTTAGTGTTTGTTGTTCTCGTTCATGTTCACTGTTTGAGCAGCACGTGTCGTGATTCAGTGAATCATTTCTCAAAGTGTTTGATTCAATTGACTCGGAGTTGAAAAGTTCAGTTTCTCCATTATTACTCTCCAGACACTGAACTCGTGTTCATGATAAACTGATTTATGATATATAGAGAGAAATGAGACGCAGGTTTACTGTTTCTCATCAGTGGATGAGCTTTACTCACACAAATATACTTCATTAACAGTTAGATAAAACATTACAATGTTACATTAAATAGTAAATAAACTCATTTCACATCGTTTGTAAAAAATATTAAAAACTATTAAAACAGTATCTATTTCTTAAAACAGCTTAAATTCTTAAAACAAACCTTTCTTCAGCAGAATCACAACAGATGCAGAAGTTCGGCGCAGTCTTATGACGTCACGTCGTCACTCCAAAATAAAAGTCCTGTTCACACACTGCATTGTCTGGCTGCAGAGAGACCTGCTGACTAAGGCTCCTAGTTTATTCTGCTCTTTCACTATATATTGATAATAGAACTATTAAATCTATTGACTCTCTGTTGAATATGTTCAGAGGAATTTCCTTATTCAATTTTCTGCTTCACTTATAAAAATGTCACAGTAGTAGTTTGTTTTTCTTCTTTGGTGTTTTACCACAATTAACATCCAAAATGGGAATCCTTCCATCATCTAGTGTCTTTATGGTTTGTACCTGATCTCAGACCAGTTTTATTAACATTTTAATTACATGTTTGTATAATAAATAAGAAGCGCAGTAGTTAATAGTCTCTTATTGGCCTGAAGCTCTCCATAAAACAAACAAAACAAGCCCCAGTTGGATTCCAGTTGTGGAATCCAACCATTCATCCATCTGAGGTAACATAGTTAGCCTACTTTACTGAGTATTTCCATTTTATGCAACTTTACACATTTATTAATAGTAAATTAATACATTTAAGACAATCATGTTTGCAGCGAACAATATATTTCAGACCTAGTGGAGTAATAGTAATATCTAGGAGTGAATTGAAATAGGCTATATTGTACGTTTTAATGGATCACGCTACAAACATAATGATCTTATAACACATGATGCATTGCTGTGTCCGTTATCCCATAATTCACACTTTTGGACACTTTTGCTTTAACAGACATTAGACAACAGTGCAAAATCAAGCTGTTATATTCATATATTTATTGTCCAACATTCCCAATTTTTCTGATGCATGTCCTTAATTTAATTTCATATGTTGGTAATAATTCAGTGTTTATAAGCCTTTTAAAGAATTTTAACCCAAACTGACTGAGAGGTTTTGTGAAAAAAGTGGAAGATTTAAACACAAAGTGTGTAAAATAAACTGTTAAAAGGATTTGGTGATCACTAGTGATAGTGTTTTATTCTGTGTCATCATCATTCAGGTTGGATTTCAGCTTTAATGTACGTTTTGTTTTAACAAAGCAGCTGATATTGCCATAGAAACTAGTGGACCGCTGACTCGCTTTCACCCCAAAATGGCAGAAACGCAGGGCTGCTGCTGGGCGCCGGTGTTTCAATGGAACGTCCTATTGAGTGTCGCTTCTTGTTAGTGTGTATTCCAGAGATTTTATATAATGGGGATATAAGAGGGTCTGTATCTCTTCCCATTGGAGAAAGCGTAACGGCTAACTTAATCACATGCTCACCTCTCAGCCTATCGTGTAATGGCAGTGACGTCAGTCGCAACATTCCCTAGTCTGCCTTCTCTTGAAAAAATACATTTTTATCAAGCTAAAATCTACATATAATTCCCAAAGAAAGTATTGTTTAGTGTAAAACATGCTGAAGATTAACAAACAGGCTGTGGATTAATTACATTATTAGCTATTTCCCCACAAAAGCTGCTTAATCAGCATATTGAAGCCTCTCATCCATTGACATCCATTCAAAAAACAGCCTCTGGTCTCATTCCCTGTGTACCGCCAGGGGTGGAGCGTTAGCATTAGCCGTTACGTTTTTTTGGCTAAATGTTGCAGGCTTGCCTTCCAGTGGCTTTGGTATATTCTTTGGCTTCAATCCACGGGGAAACAGAGAGGGTGCATTTGAAATCGCTCTCGAATTACGCCAGGCCTCCTCACACCGCTGTGAATCGCACTTCATCTTGATGATCATCCCCAAGACTTTGGGGAAAATACTTTTTGGAAGGTGTGTGTCCCATTACGTCTGGCATAAAAGTAACACAGCATTTCAGAAAAAGAACATCGTACCAACAGTAAAATATGGTGGTGATAGTGTGATGGTCTGGGGCTGTTTTGCTGCTTCAGGACCTGGAAGACCATGGAACCATGAATTCTGCTGTCTACCAAAAAATCCTGAAGGACAATGTCCGGCCATCTGTTTGTGACCTCAAGCTGAAGTGAACTTGGGTTCTGCAGCAGGACAATGATCCAAAACACACCAGCAAGTCCACCTCTGAATGGCTGAAGAAAAACAAAATGAAGACTTTGGAGTGGCCTAGCCAAAGCCCTGACCTCAATCCTATTGAGATGCTGTGGCATGACCTTAAAAAGGCGGTTCATGCTCGAAAACCCTCCAATGTGGCTGAATTACAACAATTCTGCAAAGATGAGTGGGCCAAAACTCATCCACAGCGCTGTAACAGACTCATTGCAAGTTATCGCAAATGCTTGATTGCAGTTGTTGCTGCTAAGGGTGGCCCAACCAGTTATTAGGTTTAAGGGGCAAGCACTTTTTCACACAGGGCCATGTGGGTTTGGATTTTGTTTTTGTTCATTTAAAAACTGCATGTTGTTTATTGTGTCATCTTTGATTCATATTTAAATTTGTCTGATGATCTGAAACATTAAAGTGTGACAAACGTGCAAAAAAATTAAATATCAGGAAGGGGACAAGCACTTTTTCACACCACTGTATATCACAGGGTTATTTACATTTACATTTACATTTAGTCATTTAGCAGACGCTTTTATCCAAAGCGACTTACAAATGAGAACAGTAGAATCAGTCAAATCAACATGAGAACAACAGTATGTAAGTGCTGTGTGAAGTCACAGTTATGACAGTAAAGTGCTCGTAGCAAGGATTTTTTTTTTTTTTTTTTTTTTTTTTAAATACACAAAAAGATGGAATGAAAATAGAAATCAAGGTAAGTGCTACTATTACTGGGTCAAGTGCTGACGAAAAAGATACGTCTTTTGCATTTTTTTGAAAGTGGCTAAAGATTCAGCTGCACGGATAGAGCATGGCAGGTCATTCCACCAGCCAGGAACAGACCCGGAGAAGGTTCGTGAGAGTGATTTTGTGCCCCTTTGTGATGGCACCACAATGCTTGACAGTGCATGCTGGAAGTCCAGCCAAAAGAGCATTACAATAGTCCAGTCTGGATAGAACAAGAGCTTGGACAAGAATTTGTGTGGAATGCTCCGATAGGAAGGGTCTAATCTTCCTGATGTTGTACAAGGCAAATCTGCAGGACCGGGCCGTTGTAGCAACATGATCTGTGAAGCTTAAACAATCATCCATCACCACTCCAAGGTTCCTGGCTGTCCTGGAGGGAGTGATGGTTGACAACCCAAGTTGAATTGAAAGGTTATGACGAAGTGTTGGGTTGGCACCGACCACCAGCAGTTCCGTTTTTGGTGGTGGTGGTGGTCCTTCATCCAGGCAGAAATGGCTGTCAGGCAGCCTGCAATACGACCAGCAACCGTTGGATCATCTGGTTGGAATGAGAGGTAGAGTTGTGTGTCATCAGCATAACAGTGATAGGAGAAACCATGATCCTGAATGACAGATCCTAGTGATGACATGTAGATGGAGAAGAGAAGTGGTCCAAGCACTGAGCCGTGAGGTACCCCAGTAGCAAGATGATGTGGCTTGGACACCTCACCTCTCCAAGATACCCTGAAGGACCTACCAGAGAGGTAAGACTTGAACCACTGGAGTGCAGTTCCCGAGATGCCCTTCGACTTGAGTGTTGACAGGAGGATCTGGTGGTTAACGGTGTCAAAAGCAGCAGACAGATCTAGCAAGATGAGTACTGATGATTTTGAAGTCGCTCGTGCCAGTCTCAGGGCTTCAGTGACTGAGAGCAAGGCAGTCTCGGTTGAGTGACCACTCTTGAAACCAGACTGGTGGTCATGTCACAATGATGCAGATTAAGTAATTTGTACTAAGCATCATAGTTATTCCTTTCAATAAAATAGCTGTAGATAGAGCTTTAAGTTAAAAATGAAAAAGGATACAGAAGTATGACAGCTTTTGCATTTCTGTGTGAAGTATTCTTATAATGAATGGAGTCACATAATTCTTTATTTTTAGTGATACGTTGCCTTGAAATCTTGACCTTTGGATTGTTTTCTGTGCTAAGACTCTAAGAAAACAGGCAGCCATACACATGATTGATGCTCTGAAGGAGGACCTGAAAAAATAAATAAAAATTCCTGATCCGAACACAGCCCCACCACTTTATGACTCTGACTCTGATGCAACCGCCATGCAGGAACCCAAACAAGGATGTTGGATGATTTTTTAGCATTGTAATGTGGGGAACAAATGGCATTTAGAGTCTGTATTTAATATTTTCCAATGTCTCGTGCCTTTGATGGTGTTAAACATGGTGTCACGTGGATGGAAATATAATGTATGCAGATGAGGTTATGTAGTAAAACTAAGTTTTGTAAGCTCCATATATGGACACTTTGGAGTCAGGAAACACCCCGGCAAATATGGACAAATGCAACCTTTGGGTTCAAAAGTGTAATGTAAAAATGGTTTGGTTTGGCCATTTTATTGATGTAAACAATGAAATGTTTACCTGATAATGATGACAACAATAATCCTAAATTGGCAATAAGAAATGCTAACCAGGATTAGACAATCTGTAAAATACAAACTAGTACAAGATCAATGTTGAGCTATTGTCTCAAACATTATCAGATACCTTGAGAACAATGATTTCATGCCACACTTCACTTCAACCTCCAATTTTGAAGACTGCTGAAAATCATCATTTTTTGCCTTCATGTGGACAACAACACACTTTATACGGTAAGTACATAATGACTTATTTTTTATAATACTACCAGATAAATAACCTCAGATATCACTTTACCACTAAACAGGTCACTACACCTACCATTCAATAATATGGGCTTGATTCATGATACATACTTAAGAATAAATTTTTTATCTTATACCTTTACAAAAAATTGGCATCCAACTAACTTTTCTTACAAATGTTTGTTTGTTTCTTTCTTTCTTTCCAAAAAACAATTGCACAGTAATTTTATAAAATATACATGTTAATAAAATGTTTAAAATTACTATTTGTATTCTTATATAATTAAAATTATTTAGATTACATATATATTTATATATAAATGTAAACAATTATATTTATAATAATGTCACATTAAAATACGTTCTGTTCGAATGACTTTTAATATAATACACGAAAACTTAATTGGTGTTTGTCTATTTTTTTTTGCTCTATGACTCCCACGTTTGCCACATAAAAGAGCACAATCAGAACAGCAGCTTGGTGATCATCTAAAGTTTTTACTTTACTTTTACATCACTGACCCAAATAATAACACTATAACTGTTTCAAGGTTAAAACATAGCAAAACTTAGCCAACATATTGGGATACATGTCTTTTGAATATCTAGCCTTACTTTAATGTGTTCGGTATAAAATACATAACCATTATATACATTCATTCTTTAAACTACACGACATATAAAACATAATCTCATTATTTCTAAATGTGTCTAATTCTTTTTTTAATCCACTATCTTTTTCCCCCAAAGATTTCCTGAACTTACCTCGTATATCCAGTTGATGGCGTTTACCAGTAAAATAGGTGTACCGTTCAATGCCAGAACATTCAAACTTCATATAGGCCTAAACTCATTAGCCAACCGCTATATTCCTTTATTTACACAATGGCTACAAATAATACACTCTTACCCAAATTTAGCAACTACCTTAGGTATTCTTTATTTTCATTCATTAATCCTACAACATTTTCCTTAATTCTCACAGTACAATTATTTCTACATGCAAATCTTCAGCGCCAATATTAGGACCCATTCTAACGCTACCTATACAGTAGCCTATAGATCCGCTAGCTGATCTGTTACACAGGTGAGTCAATTATTACAAAACAACATTTATTTATCTTCTTTCAGTAAAAATATAATTTATCCTTCTTATATCAAAGGTCATTAAACATTTATGCAGATATAATGACAAAAATGCCATATTTTGCCATATATTCAATGAACAGTGCAAACATGGCACACTTATCCAGTAGCCTACACACTATAACAGCTGCTGCAGAGAAGGATGCAAGAGATGCACCATGTTCACCTTCTACACCATAAACTCGCAAAAAAGTCGACATATATTCTAGACACAAATATATAACTCTCCAGGGGCAGGTGAAACATGTAAGTACTTTTCATGTTGTACTTCTTTATCTTGAACATTTTACAAATCTTTCACCATATCATGTACAGACAACATGTTAGATCCCTTAATTATATTGTCTTTACCTGTGACATTTTTTTTTAAAACCACTGCTCTATATTTTCACAGCTGCAAAAGTTGAGGATGACTCGTGCCCAGATTCCTATCCTGAATCTGAAACTACAGTGTGGTCCCAACCTAATCTCCCTGTGGAGAGATGAAGCCCTCAGTGATCTACACATTGAAGACAACGTACAAATCACACATCTGCATAGCGACACTGCACTTCTCATTACACAAATGTTAGAATCATTCTGCCAACAGACACAAATACACATGCCTATATATATTTGCCTAATCATATTTCTCTTGTTACATTCCAGATTCAAGAGACTGCAACTATTGAACAAGAAATTGAAATTCTCTGAGTAACAGATTCAGATGACACCTGCACTCTTCTTACGTGATCTACACTGTCCCAGCAGACTTCTTCTCTGGAGACCTTGTGACTTTCAGCAACAACCTACCCATGAAAGTTCTTGTACAACATAAGAGCAACAGAATCCTCAGCATCAGACACATTTTATAACCTCAATCTAAACCTTTTTTTTACCTTCCTTTTTATTATTTATGCTAATGGCTCTTTCTATTCATTTTGCATACTCATTTTTTTCTGTACTCTGACATTTTCTGTCATCTTGCAGCCACTGTACATAGCCTATATTTTATTATAACCACTTTCATTGCCATTCGTTAACATTGTAACTGTTTTCACACTCCTACAGAATACATATAAGCTTAACAATTTACATATACATCCAGTCTTTACTTCATACCTACTTTTTTTACCATTTGTTTACACTTCAACATTTTTTTTCTTTTAACACTGCATTACACATTCCACTAATATTGATTTACACTTATCTTTGTATTCCAATGAACCCCACTGATCATTTTCCCCTATGTATCAATAAACTACCTTAGAAACTTAAAGCTTCTAACATTTATTTCTTTCTGACTTTCAAATAACTACAACCCACAGCTTCACTGTTATTACAAAAACACTGCATAAAAAGGTAAGACTTATTCAGATATTGGCACATTATTTTCCCATGATTTTTTTCCCCCTAATTATTATGACAAAATGTTTCAATACAGCCTATAAATACTCAATACATTAATCAATAGAAGAATCAACAGATCCATTGATCATCAAAACAATTGTTTGTTACAGCTCTAAATACAATAAATCCTTAAAGCGGCCATGACTCTTAAAGTGGCCATTGTGGCAGGGCCACCTTCAGAACAGACATGTGCGTTTGGCTCGTTTTCCTCGGGCTGCCCATCAAGGCTTTGCCAAGCCAACATCTAAGTTTGATTTCAAACTTTATTTTCTAGTTATGTTGGCTTGGCAAAGCCAAAATACTGATATTCTACTTAATCATTATCTTATTATTACTTTTCTTCTGACCTAATTTTCTGACTGCTACTCCTCCTAGGGCTTCAATGCTACAAGCCCCAAAACTGTCCACATACCTGGGTCCAAAGGTCTAGTTAGTTGCTATATCTTTTCTAAGAGATCAAAGTTCATATTTTCCCCATTGAAATGCATTGGTTTCATTAAATTGCGCTTCCAGAGGAGCAGTTCCACCCAACAGAGGTCGCGCCAACACAATAAATCATTGGCTCATGCATTCACTTTTGGTTTCGTCAGTTCGTGTTTTAAAGCTTGCCAGTTTGAAACAATTCTAGCGACTGTATTAATATACAAGCAATGAAAAACATGATACTTTTAGAGCTTCAAAGATGTGTGATAAATAGAGACTTTAAACACATTAAAGATTTACTTTTAGTAAATGCACGCTGTTTTGATGACGTAACGAGCCACGATCTTTGCCCGTCTCTAAACTCGAGTGCTCAGAGCAAAACGTTCTCTCTCTATTCTGTTCAAAATACATGGCAAATCTCATTCAAGCAAGCACAAGAACGCATCAAATAGCTTCTTTGTTTGTGACTTGACTGTGTTAATGATGTGTGACATCTGTAAAGAGGCTTGACGTATCGCTGGGCTGCCCGTCAAGGCTTTGCCAAGCCAACATCAAAGTTTGATTTCAAACTTTATTTTCTAGTTCTGGATCTGTGATTGTATAAGGGTGTAGGTGGATCGCTGCCCTTTCAAACACACAATGTTCAATGTAATTCATGTGTTTCGTATATGTGAGAGTTTCTGAATTTGTGACTATACAGTTAGTTTGTATTATTGTTAGCAGTCTACTAACGTTCCCTTTAGTCAGTATGAACGCAGTTCTCTTTACATTACATTCTTTCAAAAAAAAGTGGGATGTAGTGTTCTTATGTTTAAGTAAAAGCCAATCACATGTCTGAATTGATATATGCCTTATTCCTATTGGTTCTTCTATCTGCCAATTAGATATGGGTATTTTGACTATGTGGATGTTACTGTGATGAGCTAGTGCTCATGTTCTGTGCCTAAGTAATGTTTCCTGTTAATATAAGTAATGCATGCGTCCTGAGCCTTTATTGCTCGTTTTCAAGGGACTACTCCATCCCAAGTCAGGGCTCTGCTTAGGCAGAAGTGTAACAATGAGAGCAATGCTAAAAAAAAGTGGTGTGGTTAAATGTAATGAGAATCAACTGACCTTTATGTAGACTGAAGAGACCTACCAAAGGGGTAGTTCATTTAAAGGTGCCATAGAATGCTTTTTCACAAGATGTGATATAAGTCTAAGGTGTCCCCTGAATGTGTCTGTGAAGTTTCAGCTCAAAATATCCCATAGGTTTTTATCTTAATTTTTTGTAAATTTTTTTAACTGCCTATTTTGGGGCATCATTATAAATGCGCCGATTCAGCTTGCTTCCCCTTTAAATCCTTGTGCTCCCCGCCCCCGATTTGCGATTAAGTTGTTAAAAAAATCACTCAAAAGTTCAAATAATTGTATTTAATGTTAATTTGTGATATAACTGAAATTAAATACATATAAAATGCACTTAAGCAGTGAAATCATTACATTTAATTCACACTTAAGTATGTTTATCAGAAGTATATTATTTGAACAATAAGTACACTTTTAAAAAGTACACTTTAGTGCACTTTTTTTTCCACAAAGGAAGCCATTCCCACACAGTGCAGGTTTAAGGCTTTTCTCCAGTGTGAGTTGTCATATGGTCTTTAAGGTTTCCTTTTTGACAGAAAAACTTTCCACACTGTTGGCAGGTGTAAGGCTTTTCTCCATTGTGAATTCTCATGTGGACTGTAAGGTTTCCTTTCTTATTGAAACTCTGTCCACACTGTTGGCAGGTGTAAGGCTTTTCTCCAGTATGAATTCTCATGTGGACTTTAAGGCTTCCTATATGTGTGAAACTCTTTCCACATTGCTGGCAGGTAAAAGGTTTCTCTCCGGTGTGAATTCTCATGTGGTCTTTAAGGTTTCTTTTTACAGTGAAACTCTGTCCACATTGTTGGCAGGTGAATGGGCTCTCTCCAGTATGAATTCTCATGTGGATTATAAGGTTTCCTTTTTGACTGTAACTCTGTCCACATTCTTTGCATGTGTAAGGCTTTTCTCCAGTGTGAATTCTCATGTGGACTATAAGGTTTCCTTTCTTACTGAAACTCTGTCCACACTGTTGGCAGATGTAAGGCTTTTCTCCAGTATGAATTCTCATGTGGTCTTTAAGGCTTCCTATTTGACTGAAACTCTTTCCACATTGCTGGCAGGTGAAAGGTTTATCTCCAGTGTGAACTCTCATGTGGTCTTTGAGGTTTCTTTTTACAGTGAAACTCTGTCCACATTGTTGGCAGGTGAATTGACTCAGTCCAGTGTGAATTCTCATGTGGGCTGTAAGGGTTCCTTTATTACTGAAACTCTGTCCACACTGTTGGCAGGTGTAAGGCTTTTCTCCAGTATGAATTCTCATGTGGACTATAAGGTTCCCTTTATGTGTGAAACTCTTTCCACACTGTTGGCAGGTGTAAGGCTTTTCTCCAGTATGAATTATCATGTGGACTTTAAGGCTTCCTTTATGTGCGAAACCCTTTCCACACTGTTGGCAGGTGTAAGCCTTCTCTCGAGTGTGTACTCTCATGTGGATTTCAAGGTTTCCTTTTTGACTGAAACTCTTTCCACATTGTTGGCAGGTGTAAGGCTTTTCTCCAGTGTGTACTCTCATGTGGACTTTAAGATGTCCTTTTTGACTGAAACTCTGTCCACACTGTTGGCAGGTGAAATAACTTTTAGTTTCTGACTTTTGAGCTCTTTTTTGTGAGGAAGACTTTTTAACCTGTGTCGATCTTTCCCCAGTCATGAAATTGTGATGTTTTTCATAATGTTCTTTCTCTTCTTCCCTTTCATTGCGTTCATGACTCGCCTCTTTCAGTGCCATTAGGTCTAGGGCAAAATCAGACATAAAACAATTTAGACATTTAATGTATCAAAAACATGTATGATCTATACCAGGGGTGCCCAATCCTGTTCCTGGATTGCTACCTACCTGCAAAGTTTAGCTCCAACCCTGATAAAACACACCTGAATCAGTTAATTAAGATCTTCAGGAGCACTTCGTAATTACAGACAGGTGTGTTGAGCTGGGCTGGAGCTGAACTCTGTAGGAAGATAGATCTCCAGGAACAGGATTGGGCACCCCTGATCTATACCCTATCCGATCCTATGGATCAGGAATGGGCAGCTTTGGTCCTGTCTAGCAGAGTAAGGTTTCAGCCCTAATCAGATACACCTGCCTGTAATTTTCAAGCAGTCCTGAAGAATTAGGGTTAAAGGTGGGGGTTGGGTTAAATTTTGCAGGTGTGTTTGATCAGGGATGAAGCTAAACTCTGCCGAATAGTGTTGCTCCAGGACCAGAGTTGCCCATCCCATCTATAGACCTTATACCAGGGATGGGCAACTTCAGTCCTGGAGGGCCACAGCCCAGCAGAGTTTAGCTCCAACCCTAATCAAACACACCTGAACCAGCTAATCAAGGTCTTTAGGATTAGTAGAAAGTTATAGGCAAGTGCGTTTTTATCAGGGATGGAGATAAACTCTGCAGGACACTGGCCCTACAGGACCAGAGTTGCCCATCCCTGCCTTAAACTCATTACACCAGTGGTTTTAAAATCTGGTCCAAAGGGACCCACCACTATTCCTGGGCCTGGCTGCATGAAAGCCCTTAAGGTAAGAAAACTTTGTTATAAGGTTAAGAGTACCCTTAGTGAAACATGGGTTGCAAGAAAAAAACCTTAAGACTGTCAGTATGAGTACAGTCAAGTCAAGTCAAGTCACCTTTATTTATATAGCGCTTTTTACAATGCAGATTGTGTCAAAGCAGCTTTACATTGATAACTGGTACATAATTTGGCTGCACAGCAGCTCTTAAATAATAGTGTCAATGCAGGCAGATCAAAGCACTGTTGAATAAATGTCAAGAATACTATTGAATATCAAATGTCAAGTGTCCCCAACTAAGCAAGCCAAAGGCGACAGCGGCAAGGAACCCAAACTCCATCAGGTGACATCAGGTGGCAAATAGGTGTTAAGATGGAGAAAAAAAAAAACCTTGGGAGAAACCAGGCTTAGTCGGGGGGCCAGTTCTCCTCTGGCGAACAGTGCTTTGTTACAATCAGGTTGCTATCATAAGTCTGATAGGATCGCAGCAATCAAAGTATTTATTTCAGTTCCATCCAGTTGAGGATCGTATTCATCACGCCGGTATGGACGGTCTGTTGAGGAACTGTGGCACTGGCTGTCGTGTCAATGAGGCCTTCACAATGGATGATCCAGTTGACTCGATCTCTGCTGATACTTCAGGGCTGCGTTGTGGTCAACATTGTACAGTATCTCACAGAAGTGAGTACACACCTCAAATTTTTGTAAATATTTTATTACATCTTTTCATGTGACAACACTAAGAAATGACACTTTGGTACAATGTAAAGTAGTGAGTGTACAGCTTGTATAACAGTGTAAATTTGCTGTCCCCTCAAAATAACTCAACACACAGCCATTAACGTCTAAACCACTTGTTTTATGGTGCGTCTCTAAACACGTTTTCCCTTTTTTTTATAATTCTCAGGTTAGGTAAGTAAGTCAAATCTGATCTAATTCATAAGCATTTTAAGATACTTACTATCAGACAGAAGACTTCTGATCTGGTCTGGTCTGATCAGGCTCAACGGCTTAAATTAATGCCACATGAGGCCGAGTTTAGTTATAAAGATATAAGTTCATTTATTTATTACATTAGTATTTCTAGCATTTCATATATTCTACAAACATTCTATACAAGTAATTAAATAAAGTATAAGTATCAAAGAGTTATTCAGTCAAGGCAATATCAGTGATGGAGGCATCATCAGCGTTGGTTCTGGTGTTGGAGAAGCTGTCTCAGGTGTGAAGCAGCCCCCCCTGTTCTCTTCTCGTTTCAGCCTTTTATAGACTATCTGACCTCTGGAGGTCATCTTCTTTGGAATTCCCCTCATCTGAGTCTATATATAAAGGCCTTGTCTCTTTGTTCTCGGACTCTTCTCCTCTGCTGTGTCCTGCGCTTCGTCATCAAGACATCCTTCAACGGTAATCATTACTCCCATAAATCACCTCAATCTCAATAAATGTTTTTTTCTTCCCAAATTTCAGTTGTGTTCTCATTATTATTCTTTGTAAATCACTTCTCAATAAATGTTTTTTCTTCTTAAATCTCTGTTATTCTCATTATTATTCTTTATAAGCAGAAGAGGTACAACTAGCTTAGAAAAGTTGCATTTCCTAATGAAGCAGGGTG
Source organism: Megalobrama amblycephala (assembly GCF_018812025.1). NCBI lineage: Eukaryota > Metazoa > Chordata > Actinopteri > Cypriniformes > Xenocyprididae > Megalobrama > Megalobrama amblycephala. The sequence continues at coordinate 13,345,085 of NC_063044.1, read as the reverse complement.
TGGCTGATTTCAACACACTGGCCACAAAAGTGAATACAAAGTAAAAATGTCAAAATTGGGCCAAATTAGCCATTCTCTCTCCCAGGTGTCATGTGACTCTTTAGTGTTATAAGTTCTCAGGTGTGAATGGGGAGCAGGTGTGTTAAATTTGGTGTTATTGCTCTCACTCTCTCATACTGGTCACTGGAAGTTCAGCATGGCACCTCATGGCAAAGAACCCTCTGAGCATCTGAAAAAAAAAGAACTGTTGTTCTACATAAAGATGGCGTAGGCTATAAGAAGATTGCCAAGACCCTGAAACTGAGCTGCAGGACAGTGGCCAAGACCATACAGTGGTTTAACAGGACAGGTTCCACTCAGAACAAGCCTTGCCATGGTTGACCAAAGAAGTTGAGTGCACCTGCTCAGACTCATATCCAGAGGTTGTGTTTGGGAAATAGACGAATGAGTGCTGCCAGCATTGCTGCAGAGGTTGAAGGGGTGGGGGGTCAGCCTGTCAGTGCTCAGACCATACGCTGCACACTGCAACAAATTGGTCTGCATGGCTGTCGTCCCAGAAGGAAGCCTCTTCTAAAGATGATGCACAAGAAAGCCCGCAAACAGTTTGCTGAAGACAAGCAGACTTACTGGAACCATGTCCTATGGTCTGATGAGACCAAGATAACTTATTTGGTTCAGATGGTGTGTGGCGGCAACCAGGTGAGGAGTACAAAGACAAGTGTGTCCTGCCTACAGTCAAGTATGGTGGTGGGAGTGTCATGGTCTGGGGCTGCATGAGAGCTGCCGGCACTGGGGAGCTACAGATCATTGAGGGAACCATGAAAGAGCAGAGCATGATCCTCTCCCTTCGGAGACTGGGCCGCAGGGTAGTATTCCAACATGATAACGACCCCAAACACACCTCCAAGATGACCACTGCCTTGCTAAAGAAGCTGAGGGTAAAGGTGATGGACTGGCCAAGCATGTCTCCAGACCTAAACCCTATTGAGCATCTGTGGGGTATCCTCAAACGGAAGGTAGAGGAGCGCAAGGTCTCTAACATCCACCAGCTCTGTGATGCTGTCATGGAGGAGTGGAAGAGGACTCCAGTGGCAACCTGTGAATCTCTGGTGAACTCCAATAATGGAAAATAATGGTGGCCACATAAAATATTGACACTTTGGGCCCAATTTGAATGTTTTCACTTAGGGCTGTACTCACTTTTGTGGCCAGCGGTTTAGACATTTATGGCTGTGTGTTGAGTTATTTTGAGGAGACAGCAAATTTACACTGTTATGCAAGCTGTACACTCTCTACTTTACAAAAATGTGAGGGGTGTACTCACTTCTTCTTATTAGCCGTTTGATGACGTAGTCAAGCAAAAGGCTATTAACGTTAATTACTGTTATGTGTCCGACAGAACCGTCGCAAGTGTGTGAGTGCATATTAACAGTAAAGTAGCTAAAGTGACAGCTGATTTGAAGTAAAGTCAATAAAGTTCATGTTTTGACCTTCAAAATATTTTAATACTATAAAACATAGCTAAAACAACATTGCTCTGGGCGTGTGCATGTGACCGTGATTCATGTGCATATATGTCAGTCGGTGTGGAATCGCACGTCAAGATCTGAGAGAGATATTCAGTCCATTATAAATTCTGATTTTGGCCGCCTCTGGAATGGATCAAACCATAGACATTAGCCTATCTTATGAGTTCAAGTAAATACGTTGGAAATCCGTGCTCATTCAAGGAAGTGATTGCACCTGTTGCTCCTGTTGCACACTCCTCCTTCCTGTATCTCTCACTCCAAATTAAATCAATTTATAGTGAAAACATTTTAGAGACAAACTTGCTCAACATTTGCTGTTAATTATTCATTATATTACATTAAATACATTTGAATTATGAATAATTCATGACATATTAATATAATTAGGCCTATTAAATTAATTGACAATATTAAACTTTGCTTTTAAATTTAAATAAATATAATACATGCATAATATATAAAGCTTTTAAATAGATTAAGCTGACATGTATTCTTTTGAGCTCTTTGTGAAACTATATTAATTATTAGGCATATTTCTTTGATTCACATGCATTGATATAGTCAGATATTTTCTTTCAGCTGCCTTCTCAAACTTTGACTGCATCCGTGATTATTCCTGCTTTGTAAATGCGTTTAATTTCATATTTTTCATAACGATCTGATGGACGTTGATTGACGTGATCTATGAATCTGATCCGACATGATATTTAAAAAAAAAAAAAAAAGCTTGATTCTTTTTATTAACATCATAGTGTTAAATAAAAGAATGCATGAAGATTGAATAAAATGTTTGTTTGTTTTTTCGCTTTATTTTGTTTTTTAAAATCAGATGCTGTGTTCCTTAATTTGACATATTGCATGTTCAGCTATTCATATAAAGAATATTCTGGGGTCACTGAAGTGTGAAAATCATCAAAAATGCTGGTGGTGGCTGGCAACTAAAAAAAAACTGATAGGGAAACAATTAATTCTTATGAGATGTGCTTTCCTCAGCACAAAACTTACATTTTGCAGTTATACTCTTACCTGTAAATGTTAGAAAATCCTATGAGTGTGCATTTTCTGACAACAGACTTCACAGACTTCAATGAACAAACGCCAGTGCGGACATTCAGTTCAGGTGTGAGAATAAAACCAACCTGTTTGTTCCTCAATATATTCATGTTTCACTCTGAATGTTTCTTCAATCTTCATGTCTTCACTCTCCTCTTTAATAAACTCAATCTTTATATCTTCAGTCTCCACTTTAAACTCCATAAACTCAATCTTCATATCTTCAGTCTCCTCTTTAATAAATGCCATCTGTAAGAAGAGAATAATTAACATAGTTAAAAGTCTTCAATGACCTGGTTAGATAAAAAACACTCAAAACTAATGCTGTAAGTTAATAAACTTAATATTTAGACTTTTTGATCTACATTTAGTATTTAATGAATTATTTAATTATTATATTTAAATGATTACTCTTTGATGAAAACATGTCGTGATTCACTGAATCATTTCTCAAAGTATTTGATTCAATTGACTGGGAGTTGAAAAGTTCAGTTTCTCCATCAGAGACTGAACTCGTGTTCATGATAAACTGATTTATGATATATATAGAGAGAGAAATGAGACGCAGGTTTACTGTTTTTCATCAGTGGATATGAGTTTTACTCACACAAATATCCTTCATTACAGTTAGATAAAGAATCACAATGTTACATTAAATAGTAAATAAACTCATTTCACATCGCTTGTGATTTATTTAAACTATTAAAACCTTGAACTCTTTCAAATTAAACAACTTAAATTCATAACCTTTCTTCAGCAGAATCACAGCAGATACAGGAGCTTGGCGCAGTCTTATGATGTCATATCCTCACTTCAAAATAAAGGTCCTGTTCACACACAGCATTGTCTACAATCACAGAATGCATAGAGAGAAAAAAAGTATTTTTTTTTACCAGATAATCTTGGTATTAAAATTCAAACAGTGACAAATATGATACAGACACAAATGTTACAAAGATTGTATGAGTTCATAAAGCAGAGTTCATTCGTCTGTCTGAATTGAAACATTTAAAGTCAGTGTTTTACCAAAATAAAAAATGTGGACAAGTTATTTTTAGTTTAACCCTCGTGCACTGTTCGATTTCTGTGTACACTCATTATGGTCTGGGTCAAATTGACCCTAATTGGATTCTATACAATTCCACAAAAATCACACTATAAAAAAAAACATACAATCATGTTTAAATAATTAACTTTTTTTTTTTTATATCAATATTTTTCACACATTACAAAGAATAAATATCTGAATTTATGATTAATAAAAATATTTTTAACCACTATTTTTAAGATGCCCCTCCCCCGACCTGTGGGACATTTACCATTATACATTTATAACAATAATATCTTAGTCTAAACCTAAAGTAATCTTGACAAACTATATATTGTTTGAAAGCTTTCAGACTCTAGTTTTCATATTTGGTGACTGATTTTCAAAATAAATGACAGAACAATACATAAATAGCGATAGATTCTTCATTTGTGATGCGGTGCCAAACTATAACACGCTCTGATTCTTTCCTTATGTTTTTTTTATGTGTTTTAGGGATAGAATTCAAATCAAATATTAATATTACTCCCCAAACTTCTAATGAATAGGATGTCTACTTCATAAATATTTTGAAAAGTATGGAAAATATGGTTCAGATCACTCAAACCATATATGGAAATCGAAGAGTTACCAGTGGAGTCTTGATGTCATCTAGTGAAAAAGTTTGGTACTGCGCACAAAAAGTCTTACTAAAACTTGTTTTTTTTTTGAGATATCAACCTAAAATTCAGCACAGAACTTGTTCAGATATTTAACTTTGATTTTCTTGTTGTTTTAGAGTTGAAAATGTTTTGTAAAATATATATTTTATAAATTTTCATAAACTTTTTTAAACTTTACTTTTACAACTTTTTTTTTTTTACTTTTTACTTCTACAATAATCTGTGAAGTTTTCCCTTTAAAAAGATACCAAACTTAAGTCTGTGCTCTGAAGTATTCAAAATTTAAGTTAGAAAAGTCATTTTAATATCTATGCTCAAAAAGTGGGATAGATAATTAACAGGTAAAACAACTTTATATTTCCACAAACTTTGAAAATAAAAAGCAGTTAAACTCATTAAGACACTGACACATCAGTACTAGAGTTGAGGAGTTCTGACGTACAACACAGAAGTGTTTTGAATTTAGGGTCTGTAGTCGATTTTGAATGGTTGCCTATGGGGGTCAAATTGACCCACGAACAGTACGAACGTATAAAATTTCTGTATGCACATTTCACAACACATCAGTGTGTTGAAACTTTGCATGCATGTTCATGACCCTAAATGAGAAAAAGTCACAAAATTTCAAGAAAAAAAACAAAGGTTTAATATTATATCAGGTAGCTTGAAAAAATAAATGATAGGTAATTTTTACCATCTGTGGCTGACAAAATATTTTTCTGTATTGAAATAAGTGTGGAAAACCTAATTTTTTAGCTTCATAAGGTAGTAAAAAAATAAAATAACAAAATATAACCAAGAAATGTTATTATTTTGGGTCAGTACAGTTGCCTTAGAGCGTTAAAATATGCGGGTCAAATTGACCCGCGAACATCACGAACGTAATAGTAATTTTGTTTGTATATGTCAAAAAACACCAGCATGTTGAAACTTTGCATGCATGTTCATGATGATAAATGAGAAAAAAATATCAAGAAAAAAAACATAGGTTAACCAGTATTTCCAACAACTAGAAAATCTAAACGGGTCAAATTGACCCCCAACATAACACAATGGGTATAAAATGTGTAAAAAGTTATCTTTCAAGAATTAGTATAAGTAAAAGAAGCAATTAAACTTAAATGTAATTCATTCAATACCAAAAAATGATTGCTAAAAGGTTCAGTCAAATTAAAAATGTAATTTTTCACATATTTGTAATTAAAGTCTTCAATGTCAAAGGTCATTTGTGTGAGTTGCTGCCTATGTAGTGAGTCAAATTCTGCAATGTAGATGCTCTTAAGAGAGACATTTGGTTCTCTCACATGCTTCCAAATATAAAAAATGTGGTGTCTTACTTTTCTTAAGTATAGAATTAACAGATACAAGCAAATTTTCCTTGCGCAAGATTTTTATTTTATTAAAAATAATATAAATGTTATACAACTTGATTTTTTTAATATGTAAAAATCAGTGGTGAGCGGTGACTTTTTTAACCGGGTATGCTGGATGTGGCGTCATATAAAAACACTTAATGGGTTTATAGCTAATAAAAAAGATGCTTATGTTCTTTCTAAACAGTGTTGGTTTACTCATTTGCTTGCTCATGACAAATACAACAAAAAGTATATGTTGGACCTTTTATCGAGAGTAGCCTATATTTACCTGTTGAGACGTGCCTAAATATGCTGTATTTCCGCTAAGTGTCCCTAGTGTCACAGACATACTTCACCTTTAAACGTATCAGTTTAGAACACAGATCTAAATCAGACACGACAAATAAGAAACATAATGGCGTCAATTTTAATGTATACCAGAAGTACTTTTTAATTTAATAAATAAAAATACGTATAACATAATTAGTATTAGCAGATTATTATAAATAAAAAGTAAATTGTAATTATAATAAATATAAGTAGGCTATAATCAATAAAAATATCATTATTCTTTAAAAAAATAAGTTGAAATTATGCAAACTGATGACTTTAACAAACGCACAGACCATTGATTAACATCCTCTTATAGTTAGATACACTAGGACTGTCTGACTTATATATAAAAACAATTTATAAGTTGTTGTTTGTTTAAATTCCCTATGGAGAAAATTAGTTAGTGATTATGTCTTTTTGTTTGATTCTTGTTTTCTTGATTTACAGCGAGTACCATGTTTTACCATGACTAATATCGATCTAGCTTACTGCAGTGTGCAACAAGTGTCTCATAGCAGCACTATAACAACTTTCAACACACAAATGTATCTAATATGATAAACAGTGCTGCTTTACCCTACGTGCACATGACCGGAAGCGAAGATCAACAGATTCACATATCCCTCTAATCTCCCAGATGAAGGTTAGTTTTAAAGTAACCAACAGTGTAATGTTTGCAAATGACTCATAATTGTATCGTAATTTAGTTACTTGGTGTTTGGTAACAAAGGGCCTACTTTGCATCAGCAACAGCTGACTCAATGACAAACAAGTCCTTCATAAGAAGACAACTGATGGCACCTGTATTCATAGCAACTAGTTTTTAACCAATTAATCATTTGATTGTTAATCATAAATATAGGGGGTGGCTACTCGGTATAATTGTTTTCAAGAACATTATGTAAATTGGTAAACTATTTAGCCTAGGCTACCAAAACAAACACCAAAACTTAACATGAACTGACAGTTATGAGTCAGGGGGGCTTCTATAGTATTGCTGTTGGCATTTCTGATGTCTCAATTGGCTACTTTTCAAATGCACCACAAATATGCTGTGAAACAATGATGTAATCACCCCACGTGTCCACCCAAGTCGGATGCCGCTAACAGCACAAAACAGCAACAATAATAGCGTACTACATGCTTGTGTTCGTGCTGCAGAAGCTACAAAGCTTTATTTCGCAGCTTTACTATAGTTTGTATACAGCGCACAAGGTTTATGCACATGCTCCAAGTCTTATTCTTTGTTTTAAGTGTATCTCTATTGCGGAATTACAGCGCCACATACTAATCTGGCATGTATACTACATAGTTTTGAGTTGTTTCAGTGGTTTCGTGTGTACGCAGATATTTCTTGAGACGAGGAAAAAAAAAAGATTGTATAGGGTAAGCTCCGGCATCATGTGGATGTAGCTTGAATCACTTCAAAACAGCATTTTATTATAATTGGAAACTCCAAAAATAGATAAATCCAAAATCCATGTTTAAAGACGAAATTAAATGTCATAATTCTTTAGAAAACTAGCGTTACGTATTGATGAAAGAAACAAAAATTTGAATCAGTGGAACCAATGCTTCACTAAATGATTCAGTGAATCACTAGAAACGACACACATAGGCGACGCCTGCTGGTCAAAACTGTGTAAACTGTATAATATGTGTTCTTTATTCATTTCCAGGGCTTGTTTTGTTTGTTTTATGGAGAGCTTCAGGCCAATAAGAGACTATTAACTACAGCACTTCTTTTTTTATTATACAAACATGTAATTAAAATGTTAATAAAACTGGTCTGAGATCAGGTACAAACCATACAGACACTAGATGATGGGGAGATATTTCCATTTGGATGCTAATTGTAATAAAACACCAAAGAAAAAACAAACAAACAAACAAACAAAAATTTACTATTGTGACATTTTTATGAGTGAAGCAGAAAATTGAATAAGGAAATTCCTCTGAACATATTCAACAGAGAGTCAATAGATTTAATAGTTTTATTATATATAGTGAAAGAGCAGAATAAACTAGGAGCATCAGTCAGCAGCAGGACTCTCCCATGAATTGTCAGGTCTCTCTGCAGCCAGACAATGCAGCGTCTGAACAGGACTTTTATTTTGGAGTGACGGCATGACGTCATAAGACTGCGCCGCGTTCCTGCATCTGTTGTGATTCTGCTGAAGAAAGGTTTGTTTTAAGAATTTAAGCTGTTTTAATCGATAGAAACAGTTCAGTGATTTATAGTTGTGTGTTTTGTTTTAAACAAGCGACGTAAAATGAGTTTATTTACTATTTAATGTAACATTGTAATGCTTTATCTAACTGTAATGAAGGATATTTGTGTGAGTAAAACTCATATCCACTAAAGAGAAACAGTAAACCTGCGTCTCATTTCTCTCTCTATATATCATCAGTAGGCCTAGTTTACTGAACAAATTGTGTTTTTGTCTTTAAATACATTAAATTACAACTAAAAATCTCTGCTAATGCTATAAACCAGGGGTCTTCAACATTTTTCCGGTCAAGGAACCCTTACAGGGGCAGACTGGGACAAAAATTCAGCCCTGGCACTGTAGACTTGGGTAAAGTTTGTTTTATATTTGCACATTCGGACATCCGTATTCAATAGCCTTGTTAATCACACTACATTGGACATTCAGTGGACATTCACAAGTAAATATGCCATTAAAACAATACTTGCCTATTTTGATCGACTGTGAAAAATGTTCTAAGTTGACAATCGTTGGTTGGCAATATCATGTCGCTGCTTAAAATTCGCAAACATTAATTTATTGCACATTTGAATTTATCAGAAGTCCGAATGTGTGAATATAAAACCAACTTTACCCAAGTGCACTGTAGCCACACCAGCCCACATTACCACACCCATGGACATGCACATTCCCAGGTGAAAAAAAGTACACTTCCATAATGAACTTAAAGTGCCCTATTTTCACACACTAATTTTGTACTTTATTATACTAAAAATTCTTCTTTAGTACTTCTTAAGATAATGTTAAGAACATCTTAGTGTACTCAACTGTGCTATTTTGAGACACCATTTAGTTACCACTTGTAGTACACCTGAACCCATAAAACTACAAATACAGAGAGTGTATGTTAAAAGCACATTTTAGTTCTAATTCATGGCGTCTCAAAATAGCACAGTTGAGTACACTTAGATGTTCTTAAGATGATCTTAAGAAATACTAAAGAATTAAATAAATATATATATACATATATATTATGGAAGTACAAAATTAAGAACAATCTATGAAGTACAAAATTAGTGCGCGAAAATACAGCACTTTAAGTACATTATGGAAGTGTACTTTTTTTCACCTGGATTGCTATACGTTTTTGAAGTATTTTTGACTATATTGCAAGTAGCGTACAGCAGTCTGTTTACCCTAAATCCCACCTAATCTGCTGATATTTCAGTCATGTAATTCAGTAACAGGCTAGCTAACACTTGTAACCAATTATCACGAAGCAATGACATTTTAAAATATACACGCGTTGTATGTTAAGCTTACAACTGTTTAATACAAAACAAAACAACAACAAAAAACACTGGAGCAAAGTAGCGTGAATTGCACGAAAATGACTTGAGCTAGCTATTCTGTTTTTTTTCTTACCTCTACAGCACTGTCCTCCGCTGCAGCAGCCGAATTTAAACCCAAAAGAGTTTGGTTAATTTTAGGCAGTTGGCAGCGTTGGACTTAAGAGCCTTTTTTTGCTTTCTCGAACATTTTCTGCACCGCCTTTCCTTTTTTTTCAAACTTTTACAGACCATTTGCTTGTGTTGCGCTCTCTCTCTGATGACGTGCTTGATTTTGACTGAGTTTGATTGACAGGCGATCTAACCAGTCATAACACTGTATCCACATTTATGTCCGACAAAGCAGTTATATTAACGTTGTGGATTAACATCATGCCTACCCTCACAGCCCTACTTGAGAGCGCCATGTCTTGTTGGATATACACATAGACTATACGTAGCAACAGTCACTAAAGGCAGTTGGCCCATCTAGGTACTGGACCGGCCATTTCTTAACATTTATTATTATTAATATTATTATAACCATAGTGAAATCATGCTAGCAATAAAAATCTGTCCTATGCGCTGTCAGCCTGTAAAAACTATATATATATATATATATATATATATATATATATATATATATATATATATATATATATATATACTGTTGTTATATATACTGTTCATTAATCTCTTCTTAAAGATGGCGTTTATTAAAGATGAGACTGAAGACATAAGGATTGAAGAAACATTCAGTCTGAAACATGAAGATATTGAGGAACAAACAGGTTGGTTTTATTCTCACAGCTGAACTTTTGATCATTATTAAAATGTCCAGCTCTACAGAAATAGAGAATATACTGAAGTATAATCTTACAGAAAACATTACAGAAGTAGCCAAAACAAAACAATTATTTTCTGCAACATTAAACCCAATATCTACTTCTGAATAGAGAACAATGGAAAATATTTTTTTCTGTTCATGCTCAAAAGTGCTTTACTAACATTTTAACATACCTGAACATAAATAGCAGGAACTCAACATTAAATCAAGCAATAAATAAGTCCTAATTGAAATATTTTGAACATAGTCCCTATATCAACCATTTCATGTGTGTGTGCCATATGGAGGAAAGTCAGCAGTGGAAGTGTGTAAAACATTTTGAAGTAGAACCGAGTGAACTGCTAATATTTGATGAAACCAGTGAAAAATATTTACCTTGTCATTTGTGGTACAGGTGCAGGTTAGAAATTAATAATATTGAGGCTAGAGGTGAAATTGTATGAAATTGTCATTTACATGTTTTGTTAATATTCTGTAAATGATTAAAAAGTACTGATACAAACTAAAATAAATTCAGAAAATTTTGTGTTAAACTAAGTAAATTAGCATGGATTTTATGAGTCAATAAACATTAAAGGGATAGTTCACCGAAAAATTAAAATTCTGTCATCGTTTACTCGCCCTAATGTCGTCCCAAACCTTTGAGTTTTTCTTTTGCTGAACACATAATAAGATACACTATATATGACCAAAAATTATTGGGATGCCTGCCTTTACGCGCACATAAACTTTTTTTAGGATTTAATATGGAGTTGGCCCACCCTTTGCAGCTATAACGGCTTCAACTCTTCTGGGAAGGCTTTCCACAAGGTTTAGGAGTGTGTTTATGGGAATTTTTTACCATTCTTCTAGAAGCACATTTGTGAGGTCTGGCAGTGATGTTGGTGAGAAGGTCTGGCTCACAGTCTCCGCTCTAATTCATCCCAAAGGTGTTCTGTCGGGTTGAGGTCAGGACTCTGTGCAGGCCAGTCAAGTTCCTCCACACCAAACTCGCTCATTCATGTCTTTATGGACTTTGCTTTGTGCACAGTCACCTTGCCGATGCTAAGTCATGTTGGAACAGGAAGGGGCCATCCCCAAACTGTTCCCACAAAGTTGGGAGCATGAAATTGTCCAAAATGTCTTGGTATGCTGAAGCATTAAGAGTTCCTTTCACTGGAACCAAGGGGTGAAGCCCAACCCTTGAAAAACAACCCCACACCATAATCCCCCTCCACCAAACTTTTCACTTGGCACAATGCAGTCAGGCAAGTACCGTTCTCCTGGAACCGCCAAACCCAGACTCGTCCATCGGATTGCCAGACAGAGAAGCGTGATTGGTCACTCCAGAAAACACGTCTCCACTGCTCTAGAGTCCAGTGACGGCATGCTTTACACCACTGCATCCGACTCTTTGCATTGCACTTGGTGATGTAAGGCTTGGATGCAGCTGCTCGGCCATGGAAACCCATTCCATGAAGCTCTTTACGCACTGTTCTTGAGCTAATCTGAAGGCCACATGAAGTTTGGAGGTCTGTAGCTATTGACTCTGCAGAAAGTTGGTGACTTCTGCGCTCTGTGAGCCTCAGCATGCACTGACCCCGCTGTGTGATTTTACGTGATCTACCACTTCATGGCTGAGTTGCTGTTGTTCCTAATTGCTTCCACTTTGTTATAATACCACTAACAGTTGACCGTGGAATATTTAGTAGTGAGGAAATTTCGCGAATGGACTTATTGCACAGGTGACAACCTATCACGGTACCACTCTTGAATTCACTGAGCTCCTGAGAGCGACCCATTCTTTCACAAATGTTTTTAGAAGCAGTCTGCATGCCTAGGTGCTTGATTTTATACACCTGTGTCCATGGAAGTGATTGGAATTACCTAAATCACCTAAATTCAATGATTTGGAGGGGTTCCAATACTTTTTGGCAATATAGTGTACTTTGAAGAATCTTGACCACACAGTTGACGGCCCCCATTGACTTCCTCAATAGGATGAAAGTACTATGGATGTCAGTTGCAACTGTCAGCTATCTGGTTACCAAAATTCTTCAAAATTTGTGTTTAACAGAAGAAAGAAACTTGTACAGGTTTGGAAAAACATAATGGTGAGTAGATTTTTATTACAAGCCAAAAGTCAAAATTTTGATTGTAAGTGTAAAAATAAAATCGGACATAGGTAGTTTTCTGGACATGTGGTCAAAAATGTAAATGTCTGTAACTCCTAAATGAAATTAGATATTTTTACCAAGCTTGACTGAGGACACACAAAAAAAAGCAGTGGGACTGTGCCACTTGGTGGTGCTATAATTGAACAAAACTTGAAATTTGCTCTTACTACAGTACCATTGTACCTTAAAAAAGGCCGCTATTTTAACTTCAAAATGACAAAAAAAACAACAACCTGAAGCTGTAACTTTGCTATGTTTTTGCATATCGACACGGAAATTTGTCATTGTTATGCCACGCTGACCACATCAATTAGTGCCACCTACGGGTCAAACACAAACAGTAATTAGATTGGTTACACTTTATTTTGATGATCGTTACACTGCAATTACTAAAAAAAGTACTGAGTAACATAACTGCATTTATTTACTATAGAGCTAGGGTTAGAGTTTGGGGTAACGCTTTATTTTACTGTCATTGTTACACATTACATGTAGTTACTGTAGTAACACATATGAATTATGCATAATTACATGCAATTTACCCTAAACCAAACCGTCATCCTAACCTTAACCCTAAAGTAAGTACATGAAGATCTATAGATGGGATGGGCAACTCTGGTCCTGGAGGGACACTATTCTGCAGAATTTAGCTCCATCCTTGATCAAACACACCTACAAAATTTAACCAAACCCCAAAATTAAACCCAAAGTTATCAGGACTGCTTAAATTCAGGTAGGTGTATTTTATTATGGATAAAACTTAACTCTACAAGACAGTTGCCCTCCAGGACCAAAGCTGCCCATCCTTGATCCATAGGATAGGATCGATTGTAGAGCAGGGGTGTTTAATCCTACTCCTGGAGGGCCACCATCCTGCAGACTTTAGTTCCAACCCTAATTAAACACACCTAAACCAGCTAATCAAGGTCTACTAGGCATACTAGAAACTTACAGTCAGGTGTGTTGAGGCAAGTTATAGCTAAACTTTACAGGACAGTGGCCACCCAGGACTGAGTTTGGACACCCCTGTTAAAGAGCATGTTGTTGGTTTTTATGCATTAATTGTCTTGTCTATTTTTGCCCTAGACCTAATGACACTGAAAGCAGCGAGTCATGATTTCTTGACTGGGGAAAGATCGACACAGGCTAAAAGGACTTTATCACAAAACAGTGCTCAAAAGACAGGAACTAAAAGTTGTTTCACCTGCCAACAGTGTGGAAAGAGTTTCACACATAAAGGAAGCCTAGAAGTCCACATGAGAATTCATACTGGAGAAAAGCCTTACACCTGCAAACAATGTGGAAAGAGTTTCAGACATATAGGAAACCTTGAAGTCCACATGAGAATTCATACTGGAGAAAAGCCTTACGCCTGCCAACAGTGTGGACAGAGTTTTACTGTAAAAGGAAACCTTTCAGTTCACATGAGAATTCACAATCGAGAGAAGGCTTACACCTGCCAACAGTGTGGAAAGAGTTTCAGTCAAAAAGGAAACCTTGAAGTCCACATGAGAATTCATACTGGAGAAAAGCCTTACATCTGCCAACAATGTGGGCAGAGTTTCCGTCAAAAAGCAAACCTTATAGTCCACGTGAGAATTCACACTGGAGCCAAAACAGAGAGCCAATTTGGCTGCCAACAGTGTGGAAAGTGTTTCAGAGACAAAGGAACGCTTGAAATCCACATGAGAATTCACACTGGAGAGAAACCTTTCACCTGCCAACAGTGTGGAAAGAGTTTCAGTCAAAAAGGAGGCCTTACAGCCCACATGAGCACTCACACTAGAAAAAAGCCTTACACCTGCACTCGGTGCGGCAAAAGCTTTATACAGGAACGAAGCCTTATGCAACACAAGAAGATTCACACTGCAGAGAAGCCATTTACATGTGGTCAGTGTGGAAAGAGTTTCGGATATAAAGGTAACCTTAAGGTCCACATGAGGATTCACTCGAAAGAGAACTGTTTTAGAAGTCGTCAATGTGGAAAGAGCAGAGGTGTAAAGAGTACCTGAAAACCATACTTGAGTAAAAGTATAGATAACTTACAGCGAAAATGATTCCGTTACAAGTCACTGTGGGATTACAAATTTAAGAATCTCTTTAAGATCTGATGATCCTACATCCTGACATAACATCACATGAAATTCTAATGTGAAGTACATTGTATTTAGCTTTTTAAGGTAAAGATGAATGATTCTGTTTAGCAAAGTTTCCAGCAAGAGTTTTGTGCCAGTACCTGTTCGCCCTATTGTATGACTAATGATTTAGATTACTGAGAGGCTCACCTTTTGTTGTTAATGGCTCTTGGAGCCCCTCTCCCATTCTTTGAATAGGTATGCTGATTGAATTAGGACATGCAACACTCTAGAGTCTGGGGCGGGTTCCTATACCTGAAAACTTAATTTGCATGCTTTGTTTAAGGTTGTCTCCCAGGTGCTTTGTCTCTATCCCTAAGCACTGCCCCCTAAAATGTATATAAACTTCAATGTACACTGCCTTAGTTAAACTTGATGACTGCAGCTACCGACAGCATGTGTTCTCAATAAAGAATCCTGCTGAAGATACATCCAAGTCTCCTGGTCTTCGTTTCAGAGATTTCCAACAGTTTTGGTGCCGTGACCCGGATAGAGCTCCTTACCTGAATCCTGATTGAAACAAAGATCTGACTTCATTCCAGACTTTTTTTTTTTTTTGTATAACCAAGGTTTGGTGAGTGCTACTCAATCCAAAAGAACCTTTAAGACCAGTACAAATGTGTTATCCTCTGTGCCATCAGAAAAGAGTTAACCGACAGATGTGAAGTTATCCTCTAAAAAATGTTCTTTTAGAGATGAAGGTTATCCTCTGTTCAGGCAGGGAAGATTAGCATCACATGTAATATTGGTCTTCCTCTGTTTCGGCATGGAAGAATTGCCTATCCTCTGTTCAGACAGGAAGATTAGCATCACATGCTAATATTGGTTATTCTCTGTTTCGGCAGGGAAGAATTGATTATCCTTTGTTCAGGCAGGGAAGATTAGCATTACCTGCTAATATTTGTTATCCTCTGCTTTTTCAGAGAAGATATTGGTTATCCTCTACGTTATAGTGATGGGAAGTACAATTCTTTTCTGCAAACCGGTTCTTTTGGACAGTCCGATTCAATAAACCGGTTCACCGGTTCTTTTACGCTCCGACGTAATGACGTCATCCGCGATGTTACAGTGTGTGAGCAAGTTGGTTCTACTCTGCTCGCTAGAGATGGTTGAATACATTACGATGTGTATTAACTAGGTTATCCTCTGCTCTGTCAGGGAAGTGTTGAAAGTGTATTGTTGTGCCAGAAAGACATTACATTATCTACCCCCCTTTATGGACAGATAGTGAGTTTAAACCATTGTTAGGAAAGCACATAGACTCAATAGTGACTGAGTCAGTCAGATTGGATTTGACAAAGAAATTTGGGATTCATCCAGGAAAAGTTTGGTCTATTGAAGAATGCAAAAAAGTACTTGGTGCTTAAGAAATATATGGAAGGCATTATCTGCTGCCACAGAGAATTTACTCTATCCATTGCACAAGAACAAATCCAACGTATTGCTAAGTTAGAAGAGCAGAACAAACAGTTGCACTCTCGAGAAGTTGGGTCGTAACAAAGCATCAAACAAAAGTGACTCAAAAGACCAACAGTCAGATGAAAGCTATCCTGACTTACTGTCTTTATGTAGACTAGAGGAGAATAGCAGTACTGGTGTGCTGCGTCACCCCCTGGGTGGTTTCTACCGCGACCACGTAACACCATCTTGGTCACGAGCCACTTCCTCTATTCATATTACTCAGGAGGAGTCAGGTAGGCGTATAATATTTTCTTCTTAAGCCCTATTCGGATGGGATTAGTTTGACATGGGGAGGTGGGGTAAAGTAATTTTACCTCAGGACGTCTGTAATATTAATGGCCATGGTGCATAACCACACTATTTGGGAACAGAAGTTGTAAGTAAATGTCCCAAAGTTGAGGAAGATTTTGGAGAGTGGGGAAAACTGAAGGATAGAATCGACTACCTGAAAAAAAGGTATAGAGAGTGCATTAAGCACAACAGACGGACTGGCACTGATCCGAGGAAGTCCCCATATTTTGAAGAAATGGATGCAGTCTTGGGTTAGAATAATTTGTTATCAGTTAATTTCTCTGGTAGCCATTAGCTTCCTACAACATTATCTGAGTAAACTTTTCTCTCCTTTAGGTTGCCGACCAATAACAGACCCGGGGCGAGGATCATATGGATAATTGAAGTTTGGAGGATGAGCGCCAGTCTGAACTCGTAGGTAGGCGTACTATTTAGTTATTTATTTTGCCTAATTTCTATCAACTGGTATATGCTGTTGGCATTGATGATTTCAATAATTGGCCAAGTTAACCATACAGCAAAACAATGTTTTATATATATATATATATATATATATATATATATATATATATATATATAATATGTGTATATATATATAATGTGTATATATATGTATGCGTATGTGTATGTATATATATATATATATATATATATATATGTATATATATATATATATATAAAATGTACAGAAGAGGATTAGGGCCAAGCAATAAAAAAAAAAATAAAACCATCTCGAGATTAAAGTTGTTAAATTACGAGAAAAAAAATCAAAATAAAATGTTGAGAATAAACTAGTTAAATTACGAGAAAAAACTCGAGATAAAATGTTGAGAATAAACTCGTTAAATTACGAGAAAAAAGTTGTTAAATTATGAGAACAAACTCGTTAAATTTCGAGAAAAAAGTCAAGATAAAATGTTGAGAATAAAGTCATTAAATTACGAGAATAAAGTCATTAAATTACGAGAACAAACTCGTTAAATTTCGAGAAAAAAGTCGAGATAAAATGGTGAGAATAAAGTTATTAAATTACGAGAATAAAGTCAGTAAATTACGAGAATAAACTCATTAAATTACGAGAATAAACTCATTAAATTAAGAGAAAAAAGTCGTTAAATTACGAGAAAAAGTAGTTAAATTACGAGAACAAATTCCTTAAATTTCGAGAAAAAAGTTGAGATAATGTTGAGAATAAAGTCATTAAATTACGAGAACAAACTCGTTAAATTTTGAGAAAAGTCTAAATAAAATGTTGAGAATAAACTAGTTAAATTACGAGAAAAAACTCGAGATAAAATGTTGAGAATAAAGTCATTAAATTACGAGAACAAACTCGTTAAATTTCGAGAAAAAAGTCGAAATAAAATGTTGAGAATAAACTAGTTAAATTACGAGAAAAAACTCGTTAAATTTCGAGAAAAAAGTCGAGATAAAATGTTGAGAATAAAGTTATTAAATTACGAGAATAAAGTCAGTAAATTACGAGAATAAAGTCATTAAATTACGAGAATAAACTCATTAAATTAAGAGAAAAAAGTCGTTAAATTACAAGAAAAAAGTAGTTAAATTACGAGAAAAAAGTCGAGATAAAATGTTGAGAATAAAGTTATTAAATTACGAGAATAAAGTCAGTAAATTACGAGAATAAATTACGAGAATAAACTCATTAAATTACGAGAATAAACTCATTAAATTACGAGAACAAACTCGTTAAATTTCGAGAAAAAAGTCGAGATAAAATGTTGAGAATAAAGTTATTAAATTACGAGAATAAAGTCAGTAAATTACGAGAATAAACTCTTTAAATTACGAGAATAAACTCATTAAATTACGAGAATAAACTCATTAAATTACGAGAACAAACTCGTTAAATTTCGAGAAAAAAGTCGAGATAAAATGTTGAGAATAAAGTTATTAAATTACGAGAATAAACTCATTAAATTAAGAGAAAAAAGTCATTAAATTACGAGAAAAAAGTAGTTAAATTACGAGAACAAATTCCTTAAATTATAAGAAAAAACTCGTTAAATTTCGAGAAAAAAGTTGAGATAAAATGTTGAGAATAAAGTTATTAAATTACGAGAATAAAGTCAGTAAATTACGAGAATAAACTCATTAAATTAAGAGAAAAAAGTCATTAAATTACGAGAAAAAAGTAGTTAAATTACGAGAACAAATTCCTTAAATTATGAGAAAAAACTCGTTAAATTTCGAGAAAAAAGTTGAGATAAAATGTTGAGAATAAAGTCATTAAATTACGAGAACAAACTCGTTAAATTTCGAGAAAAAAGTCTAAATAAAATGTTGACAATAAACTAGTTAAATTACGAGAAAAAACTCGTTAAATTTCGAGAAAAAAGTCGAGATAAAATGTTGAGAATAAAGTCATTAAATTACGAGAACAAACTCGTTAAATTTCGAGAAAAAAGTCGAGATAAAATGTTGAGAATAAAGTTATTAAATTACGAGAATAAAGTCATTAAATTACGAGAATAAAGTCATTAAATTACGAGAATAAACTCATTAAATTATGAGAATAAACTCATTAAATTACGAGAACAAACTCATTAAATTACGAGAACAAACTCGTTAAATTTCAAGAAAAAAGTCGAGATAAAATGTTGAGAATAAAGTCATTAAATTATGAGAATAAACTCATTAAATTAAGAGAAAAAAGTAGTTAAATTACGAGAATAAATTCCTTAATTTAATGACTTTATTCTCAACATTTTATCTCAACTTTTTTCTCGAAATTTAACGAGTTTTTTCTCGAAATTTATTTTTTTTATTATAGCTTGGCCCTAATCCTCTTCCGTATATATGTGTGTGTGTGTGTTCTTCAAGATGTGTAAATATATATTTTTGAAAATGTTTTTAAAAAACATTGCAAAATATATTTTGTGCTATATATTTAAGTACAACAAAATATTCTTATCATTAACAATTGTAGAAAATTTAGCAAGGAACATGAAATATATTTCGGTATATGAAGGTTGAAACTACACATTTTCTATTTCAAAATACATATTTCATTGAGCTTCACTGTTTACAGCATATACTTTGCAAAATTTTTTTAAATTTTTTTTTGCGTATGGGTAGGAAGCTGTTGATAACATGAAATAACATTATAGGTATAGTATAGTTAAATATAAACAAATGGTCATTGTTCTACTTAAGGTCTATAAAAAAGACACTCGTAGTTGTCTGCTACTCTTGTTTAGAGATCAATAATTGCAAGTATATTTTCTTGTCTTCACAGCGCCTAGCACTCCTTCTGACCATCTCGAGCAAGATTCTACATCTAGCACAACAGAATCTTTACCTGACAATCAAGAGGATGTTACAGGACCCAGCACAATTCCAGCAAGATGTCCACAACCATCACCAGGGCCAGATCCAACAGTATATATATATTTTTTTTATTAAGTATTTGCACAAAACTTTAAGAACAAGCTGTTTTATTTAAACAAAATCACGATCGTTCCTCAATTGCACGAGAGTAAGCTGCTACTAATTTGCAATACAACTACGGAGTTCTTACCAGTGTGTTATGACGTTTCTTAGGTTGAAGCAACAATCCAAAAACGTAAAGAGTAAAGCCGATGTACGATTAATAAAATAGCTGCTAGAAAAGGCAAAATATGCGTTGTTTGCGGAAAACTGAAGTCTGAAGTTAAAAAGTTTTTCTTAAAAGTCTGTGGCGTCCTTAAGTGGTGAGCTTCGTGATTGCATCATTAGAAAATTGCGTTGTATAATGATGAGTCAGCGACTTCCATGTTTTGGCCACAGACTACACATAAGTATTTAAATTTGAAATGGACTATATCCAATTATTGATATTTGAGTTACATTTTATTGTTGTTGAGATGTATAATTATATTATATTTATATAATATATTTATATAATTGTTTTTATATAATATTTATAGATTATATTTATAATGTAATGTTAATTGATATTAACGTTATCATTGTGCAGAATACTATAAAATAATATATTTTCAGACAAATGTTTTTATCCGAAGCCAAATCAGATCACAGAAGGTTATTTAAAACACTCGACTTGCGTTATAAAGTAAGTTTGGAGCAAAAACATGGTTTTAATCTCATAAATTGTCGTGTATTGATGTGTGCTAAGCTAACATGCTACCTAGCCCTCAGATGCATCTGCCACCTAAGTTAGCTGTAATTTTTATATTTAAGAAAAAATAATAGCGATGTTTACTGAAATGTTTCTTTTTTAGTTTTCAGTTGATACAGTTTCAACTGTGAAGCGAGCACTTTGACAAAAGAAATTAGTGATTATCACAGTGTGAATTGCCATTATTGCCATATCTTCAAAAAATTTGAAGATATTTATAACTATTTTTTTCATTATGGCAATAATTTATTCTAAATTTACAACAAACTGCAAAGTGTCAGCTTTCAAATGAGATCATACTTGTGCTTTTAGTACCAAGGGTTCATGAACTGTATCTGCTTTAGTTTGGGTATGCCATTTCTGTGGATTTTTCAAAAGTGGGTTTGAAGCTTAGAAGGTTAAAAATATAAAAGAGCAATAAAGACTTTATTGAATAATATTTTATTATTTTAAAAAAGTTAAGTGTTTTTGTTTTATCCCCCGCAGAGCGGAGCATGCGAGATCCCCGCATTGACAGAGCCTTAGGTAGGAGTCTGCAAAAAAGACAAAGAAATCTTTTGGAAGTTATTTTAAAAAAAGACAGCAAGCCAACAGGGTAGAGGAGTCTCTCCAAAGTGCAGTTGAAAAGGAAATGCAGAGCTACCTCATGATACCGGAGATAGACAGTGACACAGATCCATTAAGCTGGTGGAAAACTCAAGAGGTAAATTTCCCTAGAATTGGGAAATTAGCCAGGAAGTATCTGTGCATCCTTGCTTCAAGCAGCCCTTCAGAGAGGGCATTTAGCACAGGTGGAAATGTAGTTACATGTCAGAGAGCTTCTCTGAAGCCACAGGCTGGTGTTTTTGTCCCACAACATGAAGAAAATGTAAGTCAAAGAAACAGTTGGCTGCTTTAGTTTTTTGTGTGGAAGTTTATAATACTTGAAGTTTAAAAGTAAAAGGTTAAGATTTATATTTATATTATAGACATCTACATTTTGGTCTTTATGTTCATATTATGTTACAGACAGTGCAGTATAACTAAACTTATTACCAGTGTTGATTAAAGTACATAATTTAATACTTGAGTAAAAGTACAACTAGTTCTACTTGCTGTAGAAAATACTTTCATGCTTTTTACTTTGGAACCTTTGGAAAAATGTAGGAGAGTAGAAAGTATTATATTAATCTTTCAAATATAGAGGCATAAAAGTAATCAGTTCTCAAAAAAAAAAAAAATCTCAAGTAAATTTACTTTGTTACTGTTACTGACCACCTCTACAGTACTGCATGTTTACACTTACAGTTTACACTGGTGTTTACCAAAGAAGTGTTTTGTAATTTCAAAAGCATGTTTGCTTTATTGCACATTTTACCTGCAGAGCAGTGTCTGTGTTATTTATTTTGTTCCTTTTGTCTTTTTTTTTTTTAGCCTCATCTTTTATATTAATATAATGTGCAAAAATGTTATATTGCGTTGTGTTCTAATGTTTACATTTTGCAAAACACAACTTTTTTTAACCTGTTAACTGTCACCCCCACTTTTTGTTTTAGACAAGAAAATGCACTATCCAAACTTAAATGGTTGTAATTCAAGAATACTTTGGAGTATAGACATAAGGCTGGTCTTGTTTTAAAGATGAAATTTGGCAGATTATTGTAGATGTGAAATAACTTATGTAAGTCAAACAGAAAAAAAGTTATAGAAGTTTGTTTATGAAAATGTAAAAAATATAATATTTTATATTTTATATAAAATATATATTTTACAAAACAAGTTTTACTCTAAAACTGCAAGGAAATCAAAGCCAAATATCTGAACAAGTTGTGTTCCAAATTTCAGGTTGATACCTCAAAAAATGAGCTTTCAGTAAGATTGTGTTGGGGTGCAGTACCACGCTTTTTCACTAGATGACATCCGAGCTCCATTACTGACCATATAAAGGCGCCTCCATTTCCATATATGGTTTGAGTGATCTGAACCATATATTTCCATCATTTTCATACAATGTATGAAGTAGACATCCTATATAGAAGTAGTATGGGAAGTTTGGCAGAATTTGATATGAATTCAGCCTCTAATAAACATAAAAACAACATGTAGGTGGGTTATAGATTGCCACCACAATGATACTATTAAAAACATTTTCAGACCTTTTTTTCTCAAAAAATTGAATGAATGTTATCTTTTGAACTCTTGGCATGAAAACAAACATGTTTCAACCAGTCTTTAATGATTTTTCATGTTCATCGCCATTTCAAAATGGGCCCGTGACAGTTAACAGTTTAAAGAGGTAGTCACATTGTTGTTAGTCTATTACTAATAGAGTACTGTTTGCAAAGCACAAAGTTAATTTATTACGTACATATATTGTACTGAAAAAGCACTGTTCTTGTATTAAAATAAATATTTAGTACAGTAACTTGGTTCATGTTTAAATCAATAATGTCTCATATCTTTATGTACTAGTAATTCTATACAATAATAGGTCAAATGCAGCAAGTCAAAAGACCAACTTGGACCTTCTTTGCCAGTTTGCACACATTTCTTTGAAGGATTGCAAAAATATCTTCTGAATATCGATATCAAGATATTGAAAAAAATATATCGAGATATTCATTTTTGTCAATATGTCCCACCCCTAGTTCTCACAGAAGTTGTGTAGCACAATACATGCTGTGACAATGTATTTTCATCAGAGTCCGCCATCTGCCCTTAAGGCGTCCAAATGCGTGCTCCACATGGATGCGTGCCCGACTCAGGTGCTCGCTGAAGCTGCGCTGTGAAGCAGTTGCTGTGCCTTCAGGGAAAGGCTTCATAACATTCTTGTTAAGACTGTATGCAGAGTCGGCCACAGTCACTACAGGTATATCAACCCCGTTAATCTTTCTTGTTACTTTTGGATATAAATAGCCAACATCAAAGTCAAGGAACTTGTAATTGCTGTCTACAAGGCCTTGAAGCAGTACACTGTACCAACCTTTACGGTTGTGGTAGTCAGTGTGGTACGCTGAAGGTGCAATGATGGGGATGTGTGTGCCATCTAGGGCACCCCCACACATCGGGAATCCACTCTTTCTTTCAAAGCCATCAATGATAGCTTGCAATTTATAGAGAGTGATGGCCATTCTCTTTTCCAGGGATACAGGACTTTTCATTGCAGTTATTTGTGGGTGAATGAGAGGTGTAAGGTCATTGCAAAGTTGATGAAATGCTGTTTTTGGCATCCTGAAATTGAGGTACCAGCCATCATCATCAAAATGTTGTACATCTATATCCCACAAATGGCCATTTCTGAAGATTGTCTTTGGTGGAGCATTGGCATAAAGCATCAGCTGAAGAGTAATATTAACCCTCAGGGGTCTGAGGATTTTTGGGACCCTGGAGAAGTTTTGACATGCCCTGACATTTGTGCTTTTTTCAGTTGTTCATAAACATATTAATGAAAAAAAGTGTCATTACACTGAATTCAGCACAAACTAGGCTACAATAATATGTAAGGAACATGTATGTACATGTTTGTGTTTTTGAAGGAATAACGTTTATGCGTGGTTATTGAAAAAACAAAAAACTTATGTCACTGAAATAAAGCCAAAAAATACATATTAAATCTTTGTTCACAAGACTTCTGGGTATTTGAGGATGTAGACTAGAGTTTTTGCTTCAAAATGAGGTAAAAATTATGCTGCCTGCTTGTTCATATAAAACAATAGAGAGATTTAAATTTTCTAAAACATCTTTGGTCAAGAAACACAGTATGCGTGGAGACGTGAATCCTCATGTATAATGGGTGATTCTCACCTGAGAAGACAAAAGAATTACATAATAATGACCTGAAATGACTTGCATATTAATGAGGCCTTTCAGTCAGGTAGGCTGTGAAAAAACCATCTGTGATCATGATTCAAATCTCATCATGGTGTAAATCAAACATACAGAAAAAACAGCAATACTGTGAAATATTATTACAATATAAAATAATGGTATTCTATTATATACTTTAAAATATAATGTATTTCTGTGATGCAAAGTGTCTGAACAATTATGTTACCTCTGTGGCATTTCATATAGGCTTTTAGCTTAAAAGCATGCACATTTGGAGAAATATTGATGGATTCTCATATGTTTGTCAATTTTCTATACAGAAGAGTAATAATTATTCAGGATTTATTGTCATCACTATGAGTGCTGGATACTGTGTTTTCAATTCATACTTGCAGCCGGAGGGCGCTCTGTGCACCTTTAGTCCACAAATGCCTGCTAAAGAAGAATAGGCAATCCAGGAACTAACCGAACTAACAGAGGCCAGAGATCGCTAACTATGGCTATTCAAAACACTTTTCAAGACAATAAATACACGATTGAGACGATGAATGCATGTATTGACTGAATTTGCGTCTGAATAGCGCTGGCTCCGTGGGCGTGGCCGCATTAGCGGATAATGAGCTGAATCACGGATTTCTGACATGGCTCTCTTTTCATACAGATTACATAAACACAGAATGTTTGTTTTCGATTTGACTTACACGATTTAAAACCTGACATTTCAACGTTTTTTTAGACATAAGTCTAATTTTTTTGTGATTAGTATTCACTAAGTTACAGTTCATTTTCTGAGAACTATCAGATTGGACTTCCTTCAGAGGGAGACGAGAGATCACGCATCATGTTAGTTTTCTTTATTTTACAAAAAGCACAACATTTTGTTTTTACTCTGAGTGTACACAAATGAAAGAAGATATTCCACAGATTAAAATGGTGTATAACTCTTAATTGTATGTGCAACATTAATGGAGTATTTTGAGTCTCTTTCACACTTTACTGACATTGTCCGTAATGATTACCGAGATGGCACATTCGGACGGGACTAAAATCACAGAGAAGCTCTGGTAATAATTACTTTACCCCCACCTCCCCATGTCAAACTAATCCCATCCGAATAGGGCTTTAGATTATATTATCTCAGGGTCTACTTCTGATCCCTACCGTACCTCCTAGGCCTACGGTTCAACCAAGCCTACCTGGGTGGGGTGGGTTAGCCTCCCGTTCAGTGCACCACAGCTGGCTCTTCGCCCTCAGAGGACAGCTATGCCTGCTAATGCACTCCCACGGCCCACTCTGTTGCGACTGGTTGGCAACCTTGACTGACTTTGTAAAGTCCATCGGGATATCTTTATAAAAATCTATCTTTTTCAGACAGTCAGCTTCTGATACCCCAAATGGATTCGCACTCTACAACAATAAACAGACTGAGACAATACTATCAGAGTTTGAGGGCAGTCCTCATTCTCATTTTATTATTTCTTGCAAAGGCAAAAGCTAAATACACCACTCTATGCCAGCTAAGCTGGAAGCTCCATGGGCCAGATAAATAATTAAATTTTAAAGCTTACCCTCTTCTCTATTCAGTATATGTTCTTCTCTAAGAAAATCAGGTGTCGTCTTTGATCTTCTGAGGGCTGTGGTCTGGCGAAGGCTTCCTCTTGCTGCTTGCTTGTATGCTTTTTCTTTCTTCAGCAAAACTACACAACTACTACTCCGAGAGCTATAAAGGCCCCTGTATTTATATTCTCTTTTGACGCACGTTATCTTTTCATTTACGCACATGTGGTTTCTACTTGCGTTAACATATTTCCTGCATGCGTCAATTGCTATGTTACTTGTCCATCACCTTTTTTACTTGCGTCAATGCATTTCCTATTTGTGTCAATGGCTTAAGCAATGCACACATTTTTATTATACATTTTTATCAGATTTCTACCTTACTAGACATTTATTTCCTAACTGAACCCATGTTCACCTACACACATAATGCAACATTTGTCATCTTACAGGATGTGGTATTCACTTCACTCAAGCCCACAGCATGTTTTTGAATGTCTCGTTTATGAAAACTTCATAGACCCCAGAGATTCTCCAAGTTCAGCAATTTTCTGCTTTTTCTGCTATCTTTTAAAGTCTTTATCAAATAGTTTGGAAGAGAACACTCCATTTCTCTTGACACTGGATTGATGGATAAAGATGTAAATGCAGCGGGACTGGGGATATAAAATGTCTGTAAAATTAACTGTAAAATTCTGCAAATTCATGACATCAAAATTTTGTAAATAGAAAAACAATTGAATTTACAGTAATATTTTGGAAAAAAAACTAAAAATACTGTTGTAAAACAGTGAACCAAACAAAACAGTTAATTTTACAGTAAGAATGTTAAAATAATTATATTTATTTACAGAATTTACAGATTACTGCAATTTAAACAGAAAAAACTAATATACAAAAAAGCAATACATTGCAATTAAAATGACAACATGAGTGTTAAAGTTTTTTGTCATGCAGATTTTCAATAGACTATACATAATACATACTATTTATAAATTCATGTTAGCTATACTTTACAGATGATAATATGTTCAAGTTCAAAAATTGTTAAAAGGCCTGTGAGGGGTGTAAAATAGGCAATGGGTCTGTTAAAGGCCTAACAAAATCAGAAATTGCATAAATTTTTATCTGTTTTCCAAATGGAAAGTTAAGGGTTAGTACAATATTATAGAAAAATGAATTGATTGTTAATAAGATGTAAATAAATTTTTTTATTTTTTTTTTTTATTTACAGAATAAATTCATTTAGTAATATTTATAATGCCTTTTGTCCATGTAAAATTTACATTCCTGTGTAAATGAATGTCTGCATTTGAATATCAGCAGATTTCGGATTATCATGGAAGCAGCCATTTTGACAAACTTCAAGGGTCGTTAGTGTTAGTCACACAGCATTGGTGGGTTTACCAAAAATTTCATGTCGTTCTAAGTACTTCTGCAGGTATTGTGAAATCACGTGAAATGTGTTTCAAAATGATGACCCAAATGTTTGTGGTCCACAGCGCACCCCTGACATTTACAATTCTGCGGACAGCGAAGACAATAAAGGCATAAAGGTAAACTCTGTTTTCAATACTTTGAAATCTTTTCATGTTCTGGTCTCCCACCTTGTTTAGGCCATGGCATATTTGAGGGTGTCTTGTCCAATGATGTTGCATTGTACTTAAAGTATTTAATTAAGAGTAAGCAATGGCTTACATATTCAATTTTGAACCGGCGCATCAAGCAGTTCAAGTACAAAGGAGCTGATGCTCTCACAAAGCCATGTGTTGTCAATTCTGAGGTGCCCAAGCTTTCAGGCCAAGCCATTCAGAATCTGAATTTCTTAAGATTGCTTCCTGTATTAATTGGTGACAAAGTGCAAAATCCAGAAGATGATGTGTGGCAGTTAACTCTCCAGCTTAAAGATATTGTTGATATGATTTGTGCGCAAAAGTTTTCATCAGCACAGGTAGCCTATCTTGACTTTCTAATACAAGAATATTTGGAATCAAGAAAGTCTTTATTTCCTGAGAGTCCACTAAAACCAAAACATCATTACTTGCTTCACTATCCAGCACTCATTTTTAAATTTGGGCCCTTGATTCGATTATGGACGATCCGTTTCGAAAGCAAACACAGCTACTTCAAGAGATGCACCAGGCATTTGAAAAACTTCAAAAACATCTGCCTAACTTTATCTGAAAGACATCAGGGGCCGTATTCACAAAACATCTTAAGGCTAAAAGTAGCTCCTAACTTGCCGATTTAGGAGAAACTCTTAAAAATAATGGGCGTGTCAGTCCTAATTTTAGGACTCCTAAATTTTTGCTCTAAGAGTATTTCACAAAGCATTTTAGCGTTAAAACTAGCTCCTAAACCTGTGAAACGTTAGGAGTAGTCAAGAGGACTCCTAAGTCACTACCCCGCTAGAAATTTTACGTTCCCAGAACATTCTCAGGACGTCCCCACTGGTGTTGAGTAACGTTCCCATTATGTTCACAGACGGTCACGATGTGGAGTTCTTTTAAGGTTTGGGGGACGTTATTTGGTGGACCTTCAGGGAACATTCAAGACATTCTCTGAACGTTTAGGGAACCATACTTTATTTGGAAATGTTCTCAGAACGTCCCCGCTGCCCTTATCAAAAAATTGACTAATAAAAGTGGCTGTTCAAACAAAAACTATTTTCATTTAAAGCTCTCTACAGGTATTTCCTGGATTAATATTATGAAACCTTTTCTTTAAATTGCAAATCTCTTGCAGTAAGTCATTAGCTGACAAAAACACACACATGAACTAATGTAACTGCTGTATCACTGCACCAGCAACTACACAGTTACTGTCTTTAAATAAAGCAACATGCAGCAGAACATCAGTGCTTCTGGATCATCACTGACTGAAGCACAGGAGCTACCCTTCAGCACAATGGTGACACATAAAAAACAGATAACACAAACAACATTAAACAATAACAGGGGCCATATTCACAAAACATTTTATCTTACAACTAAGAGTTCTCCTAAATAGCAGTAAAAGTTCTTAGCTAAGAGTTTTCTCTTAAAACCTATTCACAAAGCTGCTGAGACAAACTTTTACTAAGGAATAGACTGAAGTCTTAAGCTAAGAGTAAGGGCGGGGTTGACCTCGTTGCTATGGAGTAAACACACAGTGATTGGCTGATGGGGGAGGAGTCAGTGATTTAATCACAGAAATATTGTAGAATGAGGTGTCATGTTTCCATATTAAAATAAAGGTTTTAAAATACAAATGTTGCCCTATTCAAATAAATATTTTTAATAAAAATGTTCCCACAGTCAAAATAAAATGTTGACATATTGTTGCCATAAAGGTTTTAAAATGTAGGCGAAGTGTCACTAATTAAACTATAAAGTTAATTGTCCACCTCTTGGATGTCTGCATCTCAAGACAATGCAGAATTCAACCGACAAATTATGTTTTATAAACAAAGTTTGGGAGAAACACATTCAAACGGTCTTTCTAATCAGCACGAGAAGAGGAATAAATACACAGACGATATATATATAAATTATTTGTAAGTGTGAACCCATGAAAACCACTGCCACAGGTAATCAGACAATATTTATTTATTTGTTAAAGATTCATTTTTGGCATCTCATCATAGATTCAAATTTATAAATCAAATTTTTTTTATTGCATTGCATTTTATTGCATTTATGAAGAAAAGGTTCAGCACCCAAGGCTCTATCACTATTGTCTCAATGGTGTTCAGTGTTTTGGGTGGATTAGGACTGTTTGTGATTTGGTCTTAGTGACTTAGGAGTCCTCTTGACTACTCCTAACGTTTTGCAGATTTAGGAGCTAGTTTTAGCGCTAAAATGCTTTGTGAAATACTCTTAGAGCAAAAATTTAGGAGTCCTAAAATTAGGACTGACACGCCCATTATTTTTAAGAGTTTCTCCTAAATCGGCAATTTAGGAGCTACTTTTAGCCTTAAGATGTTTTGTGAATACGGCCCCAGATCTCTCTAGATATCTGCATCTTCACTTATTACAAACCACTCTGACTGTGTTTCTTTCATACAAATCTTCTTAATGAGGTGTTGATGTTTTATCAAAATTTATATATCACCGTTACGGAGGTAAGCACTTGCTGTAGTTGGGCTCCTGACCCTTAACAATTTGGCTTTATTTTTTCCCCAATTGTTGTAACTGTGTTTTTCTAAAGCATTTGTTACTATAAAATATTGTGAGAAAGCAAATATGATAAATTGGGTTTGGATGCTTAGTCATTGATGTTGATTTGATCATCATACAGTGACCTTATTCACTGATCTTCGAATGTTGTGTTTTTCTTTATGTAGACATATGATAATGCATAAGATCTTGTCCTTCTTTGAAAGTTTTTGTTCTTATGCAGAAATTATTCAGATTCACACAGACATCAAGATTCTGCGTATGATCCTCAACAATGGTGACAAAATTTTCAGATAAACAGATTAACTCTGAACATCACAAAACAAGCTAGTGTCACCATTGTTGAGGATCATATGCTGATTCATGATGTCTGTGTGAGTCTAAAAGACACTGCTCAAAACTCTGTATATAATATTTAAAAAAAATAATAATAATAAAAAGGAGAGAAAAAAAGTTGATGCAAAACTGACATTTAACACACTCATAGTTTAGACTCTGGAGAAGACCAGCACTAAACAACCAAATTCATCCGATCAGACTTTCTCCTGCATCTTTTGCTATAACAAACGTGTTTTGAAAAGTTAAAGCAGCCAAAGAAAATCTAATAATTAAATTGCAAAAATCAAGAGCCCATCTAAAGCAAACGCTCTCCTCTATAACGGCGACTTCAAACTTTATTATTTTCTATAAAACACACACACAGAAGGGGAAGTTCTTGTGCAACTTTGTCTAAAAGTGACAAAAATTCTGAAATTTTACAGTACATTTGGGACATGAAACGTCCTCTTTTGGTAATGAAAGTGCTGCAGTTCAAGGTTCTTTATATGACTTTAGGGGGACATTCCAATTTGGTTTATTTTATGGTCACATAAGAACGTTACAATGAGGATATTTAGGAAATTAAACTGAACGTTGCTACATAGTCTTCTGTTGGTCATCTAATAACGTTCCCGATATGAGTTTAGGGGAACGTTCTATTTTGGTTATTTTATGGTCGCGCAAGAACGTTACAAAGAGGACATTTGGGAAGTTAACAGAACGTCCTATAGTGATAGTCCCCTAAACATTCCCAGAACGTCCTGAATGTTCCCTGAAGGTCCACCAAATAACATTCCCCAAACCTTAAAAGAACTCCACATCGTGACCGTCTCTGAATGTTCTGGGAACGTTACTAGACAACGTTCTTAATACCAGTGGACATTCTGAGAATGTTCTGGGAACGTAAAATTTTTAGCAGGACAACCTGTCACCTAGTAACGTTCCCAGAACGTTCAGAGACGGTCACGATGTGGAGTTCTTTTAAGGTTTGGGGAACGTTATTTGGTGGACCTTCAGGGAACATTCAGGACGTTCTGGGAATGTTGAGGGTACTATTACTATAGGTTCTGATAACTTCCCAAATGTCCTCTTTGTAACGTTCTTGCATGACCATAAAATAACCAAAATGGGAAGTTCCCCTAAACTCATATCGGGAACGTTATTAAATGATCAACAGAGGACCGTGTGGGAACGTTCTGTTAATGTCCCAAATGTCCTCTTTGTAACGTTCTTTTTTTGACCATAAACTAACCAAAATGGAACGTCCTCCTAAAGTCATATAAGGAACCTTGAACTGCAGCACTTTCATTACCAAAAGAGGACGTTTTAGGAACGCCCCGAATGTTCTGTAAAGGTTCAGAAATTTCATCACCTTTTGAGAACTTTTAGGGAACATTGCGTAAGGTCCTGAGAACGTTGCCTTCTACGTGGGTAAGACCAAATCACAAACAGTCCTAATCCACCCAAAGACACTGAACACCATTGAGGCAATAGCAACAGAGCCTTAGGTGCTGAACCTTTTCTTCATAAATGCAATACATTTTGATTTATAGATTTAAATCTACGATGAGACGCCAAAAAAAATCTTTAACAAATAAATAAAGATTGTCTGATTACCTGTGCCAGTGATTTTCATTAGTTCACACTTACAAATGATCGAATAGAGTAAAAAAAAAAAAAAAAAAACACACATACATACATAAATATATATATATATATATATATATATATTATTTTTTTTTTTAATGTATATACTAGTTTAATTAGTGACACTTAGCCTATATTTTAAAACCTTTATGGCAACAATATGGCAACATTTTATTTTGAATAGGGCAACATTTGTATTTTTAAACCTTTATTTTAATATGGAAACATGACACCTCATTCTACAATATTTCTATGATTAAATCGCTGACTCCTCCCCTATCAGCCAATCACTGTGTGTATACTCCATAGCAACGAGGTCAACCCCGCCCTTACTCTTAGCTTAAGACTTCAAGTTGGTCTCAGCAGGTTTGTGAATAGGTGTTAAGAGAAAACTCTTAGCTAAGAACTTTTACTGCTATTTAGGAGAACTCTTAGTGGTAAGATAAAATGTTTTGTGAATACGGCCCCAGATGTTTCAGGCATATATTTCAGCTGGGCCAGGATGAAGTCAGCTTCTGCTTCTGCAAATGTTCTTGGAAAAAATACATGATCAGAAAATCAATTCGCCTAATAATTCTGCACACGGTGAATCATTACATATCAAAAATGACTAATTGCAGATTAGGCCTTATAATTAACATGGTTACTTACATGTTGTGTCATTACTGTCTTCGGTTTGCAAAATCTCTGCCCTGAAATTGCGGCTGATTTTACCAAACAAAAACATAAGCTTTAGGATCCTTTGGAAGGTAATGTTATTTTTAGTCCAGTGACTAAAAGTCTAATCTTGACCCCTTTTAATACTTCAAATATATAATTATTTATAACTTGAATAAAGAAGATTGTGATGTTATTGTTTCTGTTAATGAAGCTATTTTATAATTGATACAGTTGTGTTTTTCTTTTCCAAGGTGTTTTTTCTACATCAACCTGAAGACGACAAACACATCCCGTGAACTTTACGTGAACCCAAGAGTCCTTACCTTGATTCAGGAACTTTCAGATCATGAGTGGCGTGATGTCTGAAACTCTAGATATGGTCAGTAGGATTTAGTGCCACACTACCAGCTTAAAGATTTGTTTTAGCTCCTATGTTAGGTTCTTCAAGATTAGGAGGCAAGATAATTTTTCAGACAAAATTGTAACAGATGAGTTTGTATACAACTGTTACAGAGTTTAAAAGAGAAAGCATTTTCCTCTTTCTTGCCCTCTCTTTCTCTATTTTTTTACACTCTCTCATCTGTTTCCTTCCATCTCTTTCCCTCCATCTTTCCTCTTTCAGTTCCAATAAGATGATCATTAATCTGTCATATGCTCTTATTGTATTGTATGTAAAAGAAGTACACTACATATTACAAACTTGTACAGTATGTTGAGAAATGACAGTTTTGTTAACTGCTTTGTTTAATAAATTCTTCACAAGACAGGTTTTCTGAGTTTTTAATTTCAATTCAGCAGAAAATGGATGTTTTTATGCAGTGTAAAGTTGTTTACAATTTTAATGTATTTTTTCTGTATGAATACACTTTAAATGTAAATCCCTGTAAATTTTACTGGATTTTCTTTTTACATTGACTAATTTTTACAAAATTATTCTGGCAACCACAGCTGCCAATTTTTTTTTTGTAAAAACAATGGAATTTTTTTTACAGTGAATGTTTGAAACATTTCAGTCAGGTTTTCGTAAAAGCCATTCCACAGAGACTGCGCTTTTGAAGGTTCTAAGAGGTTAATATCATGTGATTCTGGGGATTTTGCGGTCTTTGTGCACTTAGATTTTTCTTTCTTTCTTTCTTTCTTTCCTTTATTTAACCAGATAAAAACTTTCTGATATTAAAAATCTCTTTTACAGAAGTGACCTGGCCAAGATGAGCAGCACAGCATTCTTAAAAAAAAACACTTCAAACACAATAAAGACACATCATCAGTACAAATCAAAAACATTTACAAATCATTTCTTCCTTTAACAGCTCACTAATAAAAGAATTAAAAGTTTTCATCGACACCGGGGTCTGTAATTTCAAATCATTTTGTAAGAAGTTCCAATCATTGGGTGCCGCGTACCGAAAGGCTTGTTTTCCACATTCAGTTCGTATAGATGGGATTGAAAGGATGTACAAATCTTGTGAATGCAAAGAATAAGCCCCAAAAGATTTATTTTTGGGTGAGGGAGCAAAGATATGGAGGCAACTGGTCCAAGATAGATTTATAAATAAAAAGGTACCTGCGTGTTGATAATGACGACCAATCAACTCTATTATACAGCTCACAACGGTGAGTGCTATAGATTTGATGGCCGCTTTCGATACAGTCAACAATGCTATTCTTATTGATCGATTAGAACATTGCATTGGCTTAAGATGTGTAGCTCTAGATTGGTTTAAATCGTATTTTGCAAATAGGAGTTTTTCAGTCAAGATGGGTGAACATTACTGGAGTAATGCGTTTTTGCCCTATGGGGTTCCCCAGGGTTCTATTTTGGCTCCTTTGCTTTTTTCTCTCTATATGCTCCCTCTTGACTCAATTTTTAGAAAACATGGGCTGTCATTTCACTGTTATGCAGATGACACTCAGGTTTATCTGCCTGTTAAATGAAATTCTGTGGGTGTCTCTTATGGCATGTGAAGGCTTGGCTTTCGTTAAAATTTTTTAAATTTTTAATGAAAAGAAAACCAAAATTATTATTTTTAGCCCTTCTGAATTTTCAGATTCCCCGAAATTGGACTTGGGTGAGATGTCTCTGTGTCTGAAATCATGGGTAAAAAACCTGGGTTTCATTTTTGATGTCTTAAAGTTTGACCGTCAAATAAATTTGGTAGTTAAAGCCTGCTTTTTTTCAGCTGCGTTTGCTTACTAAAGCAAAGCCTTTTCTTTCTTTTAAAGATTTTTTCTTCTGTTAATATTTTTAAGTTCAGGCTAAATACATTTTTTTATTTTCTAAAGCTTATTGTTGACGGGATAGCTGTATGATTTTATAACTTTACTGTCTGTTTGTGTGTGTTTTTTTAGTTTTTAGTTACTTATTGGAAAGCACATTGATCGACAGAAGTTAAAATTAATTGTGCTGTATAAATAAATTGTCATTGTCACCTAATGGAATTTGGGCTCCTTGCTCCTGTCACCTTTGGCTTGCTTAGTTGGGGACACTTGATATTCAATAATGTTTTTGATCTGCCTGCATTGACACCATTGTATGTGAACTGAACTGAGATGGACGATGACATCACTGTTTACTCCAGTGCTGATATAGATAAATTAACTAAATTAATAACTATTGATTTTACAACAGAATGAATCAATACAGAATTTACTTAAGCTGGACAATGACACCATTTTCTTTAAGAGCTGCCAAAAATATGTACCTGTTACCACTGTGTAGCGTCTGGACCAATCAGCCACACAATTATTCATGGTATTTAATGAATTACCCATAAACTCACTCTCACTATCAAAGTTCTCTGAACTCATCCCCCTAAAACTGCAACCAACATCCCAAGGTTAGCTAGCACACAGGCCAACCTAGGTGTCCTGTTACAGTTATATGGTACTTTTATGATCCAGAAGAATTCTGGAGAGACTAGTGACTCATCCTTCCTGAGAAGGACAAATAAACTCTCTTAATTTTATGTATTCTCTATATAACCACTTGGGAAATGTATAAACATGTATCCAAGTTTCCCATCTCATGACTTTCCTTTTATAGGCTTTATTCTATGTATTAATTCTCTCTTTTGAACTATTTTGGTATTAATGTTCCATAGTTGCAAATGTATAGTTAACTGAGATCACATTGGCAGCATGTTTGGTATCTACGGACTCCAACTTTCATTTCCTATTTGGTAATTTATGTTACATGTTACTAACTCTGTGACATGTTAGTATTATAGGAATCTAGAGGGTTCTTCTCTCAAACATCCAATCCAGTGTCTTATGCTAATATCTTGCTACAGAACAAAGACTCGTAAAACTTCTCTCTGAAAGGGGAACTCCTTATTGGCTCAGACACCTCAAGAGGGTGTGACATCTTCACCCCTTATATTCACTGATCACAAGGAACCCCCTCTCTTCCTGCTCGTCCTCCTCTTCTTCTTTTTTTACTGACAAATGCTGACGTCAAGATGATGCTTTAAGAAGCTAGAAGCTTCTAAGGAACCCCAAGCTTGTGCCAGGCCTCGGCCTAGACCTTCCATTCACCAAAGATCCTCTGAATCCAACTGGTTCTCTTTCATCAAGACAATATCAGCAAAGATTCAACGGGAGCCTCCACAAATTGCATCAGGACAGTTTTAATTCAACTTGGAGAGACATGCAAGTATCAAACTTAGTCTCATTATCGGATACATTGAGTATCCTTACCCCTTTGAAAGAAGGGCCTGTTAAAACTAAACTGATGGTTTGCTCAAGGCTGTTGATCTGCTGAATGTCAAACAATGCTGTAACTTCTTGCTTTCTGTACTCTGCTTTTCTCTCTCTCTCTTGGTAAACTGTATGCATGTATGTGTGTGTGAATGTTAGAGTAGTTTAAGTGTTTAGTCTAGTTAATAAAGTCTTGTTCATGTCACACGTAAGGTTGTCCGTGTTTTGTGCTCATATACGGGAGTCCCTATTCATGTCGGTCCTGACTACAGGCTTTTAGTAGAATAAGATTGTTATTTCCCGTAACCTGGAAATGAACATTTCTTAGAATTAATAAACAATTAACACTGTGTGTTCATTGAACAACAGGTTAATTGATTGTAATATTAATTTTATTACATTAAGTTAATTTTATTAACTGATTAAAATATTAATAATTAATTATAACTAGTTATGATTAATTATTCATATTTATTTTGAGCTAATTTGCTACAACTGTTAAGCTGCGTTGACACAATCTGCATTGTAAAAAGTGCTTTATATATAAAGGTGACTTGAATAAACAGAAACCCATGTGTGAAAATGTTTTATTCTTAAAAAGGTTTGAGTCACAAAAAAGCTCCAGTGATTGTTGTTCTGTAATTCAGAGAAATAGAAGTGCATTCGACAATCATCTACAGAATCAGAATGTGGTTTAATTTAGCTCACTGAAGCCTATCAGCTATTCTTCATACCCAACATAATACATACATACATACATAAATAAATAAATAAAGTAACAGAACCATTGCATCATACCTTGAAAAAATAGTGGCTCTTTGCCCTTTTAGATCAATCCAGTATTTTTGTCAGTACCTGGGAATTGACATGCACAACCCTTGGGCGATCCTGATTTAAGGTAGACGAACAAAATATCCCTGAAGTTAAAGAAATAAACATGTTTCCCATGAAGCCTAACAGTACAGTTTACAAATTACATTCCTTTGCATATTATTAAGATTTAATTATTTTATTTTGTTATGTATCCTCTTTTATTTCTGATAAAATTACACCTAACTTGCTACATATGGAATCCATGACCTGAAAATTTCAAGGAAAAATGTGAGGTAAAAGGATTTAACTGCTCAATATTTTGGCCAGCAAAGAAATCGTCTCAGGTTACGTATGTAACCATGGTTCCCTGAGAACAGGGAACGAGACACTGCGTTTGACACACTTTGGGAAATGCCTCTGAAAACAATTATCAAATCATGCTAATCCTATTGGCCGGAGACCCAGAAATATAAATGGAGTGCCTAGAGAAGCAGTCAGTACCTTATTTTCTGAAGGGACTGTTCAGCAGGCAGCCCTGATGCATGGCTAGAAAACAATGTCTCGTTCCCTGTTCTCAGGGAACCATGGTTAAATATGTAACCTAAGACGTTCCCTTTCGAAAGGGAACTCAAGACTACATTTGACACACTTTGGGGAATGATATATCCATGGCGCCATGCTTGAGGGCAGTGCATGCCAAAGAATGGCTACACTGTAAAAAAAATTTCCCCGTAAATTTACGGTAAAATTCTGGCAGCTGTGGTTCCAGCCATTTACCGCAATCCTACAGTTTTAATACTGTTTTCCATTTCATGGCTGTGCTAAAAGTAATGGCAGCATAGGGTCCAGCTATAATTCTACAATATAAAAAATTTAGAATACAAATACTGTTTTCTATTTACTCTATTGTCTGATATATTAACATACCTAATATATGTAGCATATAATGTTTACAGACATTGCAAACGGACTTTTTTGCTCAAAGGAGAAATTACAGTATATTGTTTGCCATTTATTAAAACTGAAAAAATAGGCATTTTTAAAATGACAAACTGATTTTCAGAAGAAATATAATCAGTAAGTTCACAAATAAAAATCTTAACATTAAGTTAACAGTTAAGAAAAAAAAAAATGTCAGAGAAAACATTTGAAAATACATAATAACATGACAGGAAAACACCTTACAAGAGTCAAAAATAGCCAACATGTAACATACGCTTTTGATGCCTGGGAGAAAATCCATGTCTGAGAGGAAAACATTGAGAACCAATGTGTGAAAAAAACTTTCAAAGAGGCAAAAAACAGCCAAAACACATCCCATGCAGCTTTTGAGCTCTGGTAAGAGGAAGTCCAGGTCTGAAAAGAAAAAAATTAAGAAAATGTTAGTGGCAAAATATAGCACATGACAAAAGCTAGTGATCATATGTTCATTTTCTGTCTCATTTAAAAGTTTTTGCAGAGTATGTTAATGAACTTACTACTATAATCTTAGAGAGCAAAAAGGGTGTATGTTTGTTATAGCATAGAAGAAAAAATACTAACAGAAGCAGGGGTCAAGACAAGACCAGACAGTTTAGCTGTGTGTAAAAGTAAGTGATTGTGCTTTCCAGATAACCGGAAAGGAGTGTGATTGAGTGTCTGTATATTATAAGTGTGTATGTATTCGGTCCAGGTATCATTCGTTCATTTGTTTTTGCTTTCACATAGGAAAACGAAAAAATGAGAAAACAACTCCTTTTTTCGTTTTTTTTAGAAAAATGAAATTATGACTTGATTTTTGGTTTTCCCGTTCTTGCATGGAAATCAGAAAAAACACTTGATATTTCGATTGGGTCCTGTGGGTGGTGCTAAATCTGATTGGTCATTGTTTTTCAAAATAAGAGTTTTCCCAACACTGTATTTTTTAGCCTGTAAAATTAATAGTCTATATATGCTATTTGTCACCCAATTATTTGGCTTCACTGACTGAAAAAAATCTATTGAAATAGCCTAAATGTAAACATGGTCACGCATTGACAGTTGTCATCATGCAAATTTAAATAATAAATTTATTCTTTGTTTTAGATGTTTTTATTAATTCTTATGAATAATATATTTTTTATAAAGTTTCTGGTTGTTTCTCCCTCATTTCTGCTCCGAGGTCTTGATTGTGGCATTTCTTTGAGGTTAGAATCCAGTATTCCTATAATTATTGTTTCTTTTATGAATTTAATAAAGAACTCTGTCTCGTATTCTGTCTAAACGGTGTACTTTTGTGTCCATTCGATTTTGTTTTTTTAACCCGTATTTGCAAAACGAAAAATGAATGGTTGTTCTTGGCCTATTTTTAAAACGTAAAGTTGAACACCATTTTACTACACCAAATGCTGCACAAAAAAATAAATAGGCCTATCGACGATTTTTCAGACTTTTGTTTATGACTTTTTGCCCCTTTATTAAACATTTAAAATATTCACAAATTAATATGGAAAAAAATTTAGATTTTACTGGTGTTCTAAGGCCAAACTATAACCTGG
Source organism: Megalobrama amblycephala (assembly GCF_018812025.1). Lineage (NCBI taxonomy): Eukaryota > Metazoa > Chordata > Actinopteri > Cypriniformes > Xenocyprididae > Megalobrama > Megalobrama amblycephala. The sequence goes on along the minus strand of NC_063044.1, from coordinate 13,305,365 downwards.
AAATTATATTTTTCCCGCAGTGCTGAATGAGAAGAGCCATAGGCTATATGTCTCTGGAACCACAGCTTACAGAAAGGTGATTTATAGATGAGTTATAGGCTAATGATAATAAATGTGTCTGAAAAAATAACGAGGCATTTTAATTTAATTGTTTATTAATAAACTATTGTTTTCTAAATCAGGGTCGGCTAAAAATATATCTCCATCTCTGCTGTTAAGCGAATGCGCCTTTAGAGAAAAATACGGATTACACAATCAGAAGGTATTAGATTTCGATTCAAATTTGTTCGTTTTAAAGTGGACATTTCAAGCTTTAGCCCACATAGGCTATTTTGTTTCAGTTCTCGTGCTTCAGTTCACGGAGATCATGATTATTTTACAAAAGCACAACGTTTTCTTGTTGAGTTTACACAAATAAAAGTAGTTGCAAATAATGTATTATTATTTTCTGTATGACCAGAAGTTATAGAGTATTTTAAGTTGTTTCCACTGTTGATAGGAAAATGCAAGTGTTCGCGCCAGCGCCTCCCTGGCCCAACACAGGTCCAACTTTTTCCTGAATGCAGAAACTTTATCATGTACCAAAAGGACATGGCACTCCTTTCCATAGATCATTTTATTATTTTTAATAGGCTATGTTTCAAATATTACCCTGCTTTTTTCACGCCTACTACGCGAACAATTTCTCAGAGTCTCTCTCTTTTTCCAAAGTGACAGAAAAAATCTCTCACTTTTGACCCAAACAGGTGTTACTTTGGTTTCTAAACAAATGTCCTTGGTAAATTTGGCCCAAAGTAATCTGTGATAAACGGTATAGGCTACTATGTTTCATCTGCTTATTTATTCATCATCCAGCAATGATGATTTTTAGTACTCGATCGAATTCAAGATGTATAAGCTCAGAACAATGAGGCTAACTTGTATGCCGTATTTCCACTGTCTGGCCATGTGCGAGCGAGGGCTATAATCAGCCCAAAGTAGTGACTTGAGCGCATCAACTCCATTGCGATCGGCTACTTTAAACCGCTTCAATCAGGCTTAGTCCAAAAGAGTGCACATTTAGAAAAACCTTGATAAATTCTCATATGTTCACGTCTCATTGCTTTACAGAGAATGATCATTTCTATAAATTTGTTCACTAAATTATGTGCTCTCGAGAGTTTTCAGCGCTCTCTCCACTGCCATCACAATAGGAATAGGTATAAATCAAAATGAAAAAAAAAAAAAAACATTTAGGCCTAACGAGTTCCGTTTTATTTATTTAGGCCGCATTTACACTGCAAGTCTTAATGCACAATTCCGATTTAGTGACTATATCCGATTTTTTTGACGACCTGCTTACATCATTTTTTAAAAGCGACCCGTATCCGATATTTGCATTTACACTACACACTGGCGAAACAGCCCAAGACGTTCTGAACCGGAAAAGGAATTAAATGGCGCGATATGCAGTGGATGCAATGGATGCATATGAAATGATTATTCAATGTTTTGCTTTCCGCACTATCCTTAAAGGTCAGCAAAACATTGCTCTGAATGCTCTCGCAAGGCGGAGAAAAAAAGAGGAGAGCCCTTGTTGCAGCCTGGGCAAATTTTGCGATTATCGCTGCAACATCGGTTCAGAGGGATGTGTGGATGTGGCAAAGGACTCAAGATTGGTGGGATCGAGTTGTTGGAACCTGGGGCCAGGAATAGTGGGTCAGCAATTTCCGTATGAAACGAGAAACCTTTGATATGTTGTGTGAGCGGTTGTCGCCGAGGCTTTCTCATGAGGACACAACTTTTCGCCAGGCAATCTCAGTGCAGAAGCGCGTTGGAGTTGGATTATGGTGGCTTGCGACAGGAGCTGGTTATAGAACACTGGCACATCTGTTTGGCATAAGTGACGCATCAGTATGCCTAATAGTTCGGGAATTTTCACATGCCGTTCGAGATGAAATGATGCGAGAGTACAGCAAGCTGCCAGAAAGTGAGGAGCTCCAAACCATCCTTCTTGGATTCAAGAATCGCTGGGGCTTCCCTCAGTGTGCCGGTGCTATTGACGGGAGTCATATCCCGATCATCGCTCCACCTGAGAACCACTCAGATTATTTCAATCGGAAGGGGTGGCATTCAGTGATCTTACAAGCAGTTGTGGACCACAAATACTGGTAAGGACTGATGTGTGTGTGTGTGTGTGTGTGTGTGTATTAACTTGCGTTTTGCCTCATTTGTTTTTTCACTGTCTTTACTTGTGTATCGTGTTTTTCTCTCAAATAATGTACAAATAATACCTCCACACCAACAGTTTCACAAACATCAACATAGGATGGCCAGGAAGTGTCCACGACTCCAGAGTTCTTCGGAATTCTATCCTCTACGAGAAGGCAGAAAGAGGAGTCCTCTTTCCAAAAGTGAGTTATTTTTTGTTGTAAATTTAAATTCAGCCTACAAGGTGTTCATACAATATTTATAGTATAGAGAGTTCCACATATGTACATACCTAACATACCATAAATACCTATCTCAGCTTTATGCAATCATATGCATTAATCATGCTAATAAAGTTGTGATTACATATACATATTGATGTGCAATTATTTAACTGAAAACCTTTGATTTGCTTAGTAATGTCATTATCACAGAATTTCTCTTCAGTAAGAGCAGTAATTTGTTTTTTTCATGACCAAAGACCACTGAGGAGATCCAGTGCCCATCATGCTGTTGGGGGATCCAGCTTACCCACTTAGGTCCTGGCTAATGAAGGGGTACCCAGAGACTGGAAATCTGACCGAAGACCAGCGACATTTTAACAAAAGACTAAGCGGGGCTAGAATGACGGTGGAGTGTGCTTTCGGAAGATTAAAAGGTCGGTGGAGGTGCCTGGCAAAACGTCTAGATGTGGACATATCACTGGTCCCCACAATTATCTCCACATGCTGCACGCTGCATAACATCTGTGAAAAACACAATGAGGCCTACAGTGAAGATTCTAGTGCAGCTGGACCTCCTGATGTACCAGCAGAGGCTGTTGACCCGTTGAGCAGTGCAGCAGACACCCAGCCACTACGAATCCGTGAGGCACTGACCCAATATTTTGCTGAATAATAATTATAAACAATGTAATAAAAGATAAGACAACATACCTAATGCTGTAATTGTATTTATTTTAACTGTATTCAAACATATAACATTTCCCAGTGTATATATAAAAAAATATATTCTGAACATAAATATCCAATCCAGCCTTTCAAAAACAGGCTTTTTTTTTTTTTTTACACTGTACTTAAATGTGACTGAACATCACAAACATGTAATACAAAACAATGTAACCCTGAAAAAACTAAAAAAACATGAGACAATGACTAGTCATCCTCTAATGGTGGGGGTGATGAAAATTGTAATTCGGGAATGTTTTGAGTTGGCTGGGGTGAACTGACTGGCTTAGAGCTGATGCGGCCCTGTTGAGAGGGTGGAGGTTGAAGGCTAGTGAAGGTTTTTGGAGTTGGGGTATCAGGAGGAAGGACAGGTGTACGATCGGTTGAAAAGAATGGAGGGTAGGAATAGTGAAGGGGACCAGCAGAGACATAATCCTGGTAAAAGGGGGGACAGGGGTGGCCATCATTTTGGGAGAAGCTTGGGTGGGCGTGTGTGTGTGTGATCCTGGGTAAAGGGACCAGGGTGGGAATAATCTTGACCAAACCTAGGTGGGTTAACCTGATCTGGGTAATAGCTTGACCCGGTGGCATGGCCTGGGTGAGGGTGTGGCTGGTATGGTTGTCTTCCTGCAAGAAACTGTGTAAACATTGTCATCATCTTTAATTCGCTCCTGTTGGTTTGAGCCAGGTGTTGGTGTTGAGGCCCTTGTAGAGACTTCTGTGGTGCTCACACTGAATGAAGTGTTGGATGAACCACTGCTCTCACTCAAGGCGGTCTGTGGCGTGTCAGGGGGATCATCTGTTTAAGGACAAATGTTGACATGTAATAAAAATTGTGGCTGTTATGAACTAAAGATATTAGAAATTACTTAGTTGTATTACTAACAGTTAAGTCAGTGTATGATAAACAATGTAATATATTATAGACAACTGAAGTACTAGCATATTATCTACACTATTGTAGCATTCATCAAATTAGAAAGTCATGTTAGGTATCATTCTTTGTAATGATTATAGCTAGGTAGCCACTCATATCATTACACCCTTCGAATGCTGTATCCTAAAATAATACATAAACTTTTCTAATTTGACGACTGCTGAAACTACTTTTGCTAATATATAAGAAAAAAAAAAAAGTATATCCTTACCTGTAACGTTAATGTTCTCCGGCTCTTCAAAGTCCAATGATGACGCGACATCATCTTCTCTGAAACTATCCAGTATTTCAGGTGGTTGGCAGCTCGGCTTGTCCCCTAATATGGCGTCCATTTGATCATAAAATGGAAAAGTAATACGGCCATTGCCACTTTTGTTATTGTGGTCTTTCACCGTTTTGTACTTGGATTTTAGGCTTTTGATCTTTCGTTGGCACTGAAGCCACGAGCGCTTAAATCCACGTCTCACCATCTCGCCTGCAATATCTTCAAACACAGATTTGTTCCTATAACAACCCTGCGTTTTTCCCTGTACAGTGTCTTCGCCCCAAAGGCTTAAAAGACAAGAAACCTCCGCATTACTCCACTGTGTCGTGCTTTCATCTTCCTTCGCGCCATTAGTGTCATGTGATCGCAGTTCGTGTCCACCTGAGTTGACGTCATTCGCCTCCGTCCCTTTTTCAATTGCGTACGACGCGCATTTACTGGGGAATATCCGATTTGACCGCTTACATGGCAGACGCAAATGCACGTATCCGAATCATATCGGATTTATTACCACATATGAGTGAGGCCTGAATCCGATCTGTGAAAATCGGAATCCATGCGCTTTTTTCCTGCTTACACGGTCGTGACTCATATCCGATCTGTGCCACATGGGAGGAAAAAATTGGAATTGTGTCACTTGAACCGTGCAGTGTAAATGGGGCCTTAGCTACAACACAAGCCTATGTTATGCAAGTTATCACACCAGCAAGAGTGCTGTTTGAACATCTGCACAATCGCATATGTGACATTTATAGAACAGTTCAATAAAGTTACTGAGTAACTTTTATAGATAGGCTACATTGTTTTTGCTCCATCCAAGAAAACAGAACAAACAGCAGAACCGCTGCGTCTCCGAGCAACACGCGTTTTGATCCTCAAAATATCTGCATTTTTGACAGAGTCAGACGAGTAAATGATTCAAGTAGGCTACCCAGAGTCGTTTGCTAGGTTAAATTAATTAGGATTTTTGAACGACTCGTTTGAATAAAGGATTCAACTCTCTCATTAAGTTAGAGGCTTACCACCACCTACTGGCAGTGTTAGTTTCATAGTTAAAAAGTAGACGTTTAATTTTTTCAGTCATTTCATTACATTTTTAACATTAAAAACATTAATCTCTTAACATAATTTATGCAATTATAATTTGCTGAGTTGGCATATGGATGTACACAAGTAAGCCTGCACTGACTTCACTATGTATGACAACGGTTCAAATTGTTGAATAAAGTCATTTGTTTTTGGGGCGTTTTTTGCGCACAAAAAGTATTCTTGGCACTTCATTACATTAAGGTTGAACCACTGTAGTCACGTTGGCTATTTTAACCATGTTTTCAACTACGTTTCTGGATGTCAAAATGAGCAATGACGTAGCTCCCTATGTGTGGATCAGAAACCCTCAGATTTCATCAAAAATATGTGGGAGTCCATCAGTAGTTCTTATTGTGAAAAGATGGATCTTAAATCATTAATATTATTAAAATTAATAATCAACTATTGTAAAGGGTTCAATTGTGCAGAATATGCTGGAAAACCAAAGAATGTGCAGGTTTTTCTGAAGAACAGTGGGCAGTTTAACGGGTTCACACACTTTCTTGCACCAATGTGAGTGTCAGTAGGCATTTAAGTTTAGTTACTTAGACAAAATCCCATTAGAAATCCATGAGGTTCCTTAGCAGAGAAGCAACTTTGGGGTTGACAGTGGTAGATTTCTTGTTGACAATTCTTCCAGTCTTCTTTGAATCCACCTTGCCTCGGCTGGTCTTTGAACCTCTTACAGAGATTATCCCGACGAATCATCTAAAGATAATAATATATATATATATATACACACATACACACACACACACTTGTAAGAGAAAACTTACAAAACTTACCTATTATCAATTTAAATATTGCATTAAATATAGATTTGCTAAATTAGGGATCAATAAAAGAAAATAAAGCAAATAAAAGAGTACTATAAAAGGTGATAAAATACCTTTGAAAGAATTCCAACGTGCCATGTGCCTCCTCAGGATACTGTAGGTTGAATACATAGAATAAAGCAAACATTGTTGCTATTCTCAGAATTTTTGCAACGACACAACCCTCTAGGGTAATCATTCAGCATACATTACAGCTCTACACTCCCTGAAATGAAATGATTTAAACAAACAAACAAAAAAAAACCCACATCTATTAGAATTTCTCTAAAATACTACTTGAAGTTTTTTATATTATTATTATTATTATATACATTACTTAAAGGAACACTCATTTTCCAACTCCCCTTGAGTTAAAAAGTTGAGTTTTACCATTTTCAAATCCATTCAGCCGATCTCTGGGTCTGGGGGTACCACTTTTAGCATAGCTTAGTGTAGTTCATTGAATCTGATGAGGCGTAATAATCAAGGAACTTTGCTGCCGTTGCCGCAATGATATTACGCAGCGGTTGTAACCCCCTGCTTGCACAGGGAGCGTGCCTTGCAACCATGGAGACATTTGTGAGAGACGCTGCGTAATATCATTGCGCCTGCTGCACCCATGGTATGGCAGCCAAGTTTCCTTGATTATTACACCGGAATGAGAATATAGTTCCTAGCCATATCACCCTAGAAAATCACAACTTTTCTTTCTCCGTCGGTGTTCGTACACGATGTAACTACAGAAGAGTCACGTTTTAAATAGGAAAAATATCGAAACTCTTGCTATTGGTCTTATCAGAATTACAAAATTACAGTAAATTACAGTACCAGTCAAAAGATTTGGACGCATTACTAATGTTTTTAAAAGAAGTCTTAAGTTAAAAACCAAATAAAGGATTTCTATTTTAATACACTTTAAAATATAATGTATTTCTGTGATACAAAGCATCTGAACATTCCTACCTCTATGGCATTTCATATAGGCTACTATATTTGTTATATTATATAGCCTAAATGTTAATGTGCAGTTGACAAACTATACATCATTAAAAAGATCTAAAACTCAATCTTCACATTTTGACCTCTGTTTTACTCCTAAAATCTTATATTAAAATCTTATATTGCTTAATATGCTTAAAAGCATGCACATTTGGAAAAATATTGATGGATTCTCATATGTTTATGTCAATTTTCTATACAGAGGAGTAATATTTATTCATTATTTATTGTCATCACTATGAGCGCTGGATACTGTGTTTTCAATTCATACTTGCAGCCGGAGGGCGCTCTGTGCACCTTTAGTCCACAAATTACTCCTAATGAAGAACAGGCATACCATGTGACATTCCAGGAACTAACAGAGAGGTCTCGATGTGCCCCATCCCTGATTGGTTGGCCTTTTCCTTGATCCTCTTTCTTATCCCTTTGAACTGAGGTTGGACCCTGAAAGGGTATAAAAGGCTTCTGCCCCGACAATCTTTGTCATTCATTTCCACTTTTTTTCACCTGCACCACACTTTATCACCCTACACGCTCACTCACTGCACCACGGTTGTTGACGCCTTCCGCACTTTTGTTTTGCTCTTTGCTTTTGCACGTCTGCTCTTTTGCACTGCTGTTATTATTATATATTTTTGCTTTTGTTATCGTTATATATTTTATTATCTATATTTATCTATAAATATATCTATATTTATATTTTATTATACACTTATTATCATCTACATACGCATACGGCAATGCCGACCAGCGACTGCCCATTGTGCCACCGTGGCTACAGCCAGCTGAGCCAGCATCTAGGCGTGAGCCACGGTGTGCGCAACAAGGAGAAGAGGAGGCTGCTGCTTGCTATTCCTTCCAGGAGGGTGGACGTCTGCAAGGGCACCTGCCCCCTGCCCGCCTGCGGCAAGTTCACCTCCCGGATGGACCGCCACCTGGCCGCCCACACCGAGGTCACGGCCGCAGTCCGCTGGCATGCCATAGAGACCCTCAAAAGGAAGAGGATTGTGGAGGGTCTCACTAAGCTGCAGGCCAGCAACCCGGCTGTGGCCATGGCCTCCAGCCTGGACTTGCTAGGTATGGAGCACCTGGAGGACCCCACCTTTGCTGCTGCGGAGGAGGTGGCGGCGGGGGAGCCGGAGAGGGCCTGCAACAACCCAAGCTGCAAGGAGGAGCGAGACGACCTCCGGAAGCAGGTGGATACGCTGAGCGAGGCACTCAGGAAGGTGACTCGCCGCTGCCGCCTGCTGCAGAGGAGGTCGCGGGGCGCCCCCTCCAGCCAGCTCGCCTGGGTGACCGGCAGACTGCTGTCGTCCCTGCGCTCCCCCTTGGAGGAAGATGAGCCCCTGGCCCTCCCCTTGGAGGATCCGACCTGCCAGGACCCGGGTCCCCAGGCCCCTGCCCCCCAGCCGCTGGCCAAGACGTCGACCTCCTCCTCTCGACAACAGCAGCAGCAGGACCAAGAGAAGCACCCCTTCCCGGACCACGTGGCGGCCCTGAGTGAGTACCGCACTCAGTTGCTTCTCCATGTTTTGCTCTGTGGCCACAGTTTCTCTCTCTGTTCTGACCCCGTTGTTCTTGTGTGTTTTCTTTTCGTAGACATCCTCCTCAAGGAGTACCAGGGCCATCAGGAGGGGGCATTTCATCGGCTACATGGCGGCGGGGCAGACCGACCTGGCCAGCCTGGGCTTCCTGAATCACACGGCGAGGATGCGGTCTTGGCTCAACAGCCTCAACCAGGCCAAGATCGCGGAGCTGATGGTTCACCATTACCTCAAGAACGTCGCCCAGTTCCTGGCCTACGTGGCAGAGACCCCGCCGCCCACCTGCCAACTCTCCTGGACAGTCATGGTCGGACTGAACCAGGAGATCAAGACCATGATCCGGTCTGTGCAGCGGAGAGTGGTGATGCACAAGGTGAAGGTGAAGCAGGCCAAGGAGGGCCGCCTCATCGCCAAGGCCCCTCTCCGCAAGTGCATCGCCTCCGTCAAGGCCGTCATCCCTGACATTCTGGGTGAGTTTTTGCCTCCTCTCCGACCTCGCGCATACCTCGACACTTAACGCTTCTCTCTCTTTTCTCGCAGCCCGTCTCCGAGAGACGGCCAACAGGGCGGTCCAATGGTCGTTCTACGGACACCTCACCGTGTACCTGGCCTGCATATACGGCCATCGCGGTGGGATGTTCCAAAACATGACCACTGGGGAGGTGGAGGCGGCCCAGGCCGGATCCAAGGAGGGGTGCTTCGTCATCAACGTGAGTTTTGTTTTATTTCTCTCTGTCTCTCCATCTCTCTCTCTGCACGGTTCGCCATCTCACGCTGCACGCTTGTCTCTGTTTCCGCAGATCTCATCTCACAAGACGAACCAGGCCTTTGGGGCGGCCCAGCTGGCCTTGAGTGGCGAGGAGTACAGGTGGCTGACGGACTTCCTGGAGATGAGGCCCTACTTGGTGGGAGGTGAATCCACGCACTGCTTATTTTTCACCTCCAAACCCAGCTCATGCAAGAACCTGAACCGATACTTTCAGGAAGCATGGGCTGGGATGGGCCTCCCGGGGAGTCCCACCTTTACCGATATCCGGACCTCCATCACCACTCACGTAAGCGTTCCCCTGCGGCTTTCCGCCAGTTTCTGACGTGCGTGCGTTTGTCGTTTCTAACTACGCTTTTCTCTCTCCGCACAGGCCAAGAACTCGCACACCCCCGGGGATCGGCAGAAGGTGGCGCAGTTCATGTGCCACGACACCTCCACGGCTGAGGGTGAGGACACAGCCCCGGGGCCCCCGAAGGCCGGCAAGAGGTCCGCCAAAGGACGGACAAAGCCGGCACCCGCCGCCAGCCTGCAGACCTCCTCCAGCTCCTCGCCCTCTGGCAGCCCATCGGGGGACCACGACCCGAGGGAATCCGCTTCCGTAAGTCCGTCTTCTCACGGGGGGCTTGTTTAATCCGTTTGTGCGACGAGTAGGTGTGTTTGCTGACTCTTTGCTCGTTTTTTTCAGGAGCCAACTACGCCGTCCAAGCGGCGCAAAGTGGCCATGCCGAGGAAGGGATTCCCTCGGACGCAGCTGTCCCCCTTAAAGTGGATGATGTTACTGAAGGTTGCCAAGAGGGCCCGGAAACAGACCATCTTTTTCAAATTTTTTATTGACCGGTTGTTCTTTTATTGTTCTGTTTATTGTTTTTTGTTGTTCAATAAATGTTTTTAAACGTTCCTACTGTTATGTCTTTTTTTGATGCAAAACACATTTCTTATACACATTTAATTTAAAAAACCCCATTTGACATTTAAAAGGTCCCAAATGACTTGAAAGGTAATGGAATGCACCCGACTGAGCGTGGTTAGTTAAAGGGTTTTAATCCATAAAACTTTATAGGTGATATTTCATATTTTATGTAAACACTGTGTCCAGGAACCCATTATTTGGCAGCCACTTCATAATTGGTAAGTGGGATGTCTTTGTGTTCCCAGCTCCCGTTCGTACCTTAAGGTCCCAAATGACTTAAATGTTAGTGGAATGCATCCGACTGAGTGTGCTTAGTACAGTTATAGGGTTTTAATCCATAAAACTTTATTCAAAATATGAAACATCATCTATAAACACTGTGTCCAGGAACCCATTAATTAGCAGCCATTACATTATTGGGAAAATAATGTAATAATTATTATAAAATAACTTTGACTGTTTGAACAAGCAATCGTTATTAGTTCAAAAGGGCAGTGACATGGCTGCTGACGTTATTTAAACGTAGATTTAAAGTTTGTTTGCATTACTGTTGCACACAATAGGAATAGGAAAACTCGATGATCACTGTTCGCTTGCATTAACTCTGCCTGCTCTGCTTCTGATGGCTGGGGTCGCTCGTGTTTTTTCACCTTATTTCCCAGCTCATACTTTGCAAGTTTCAAAACACAGGGGTCCCTAACACAAAGTTAGGGACCCCTGCGGATCTGTTAGGACCCGCGATGGATGTGTTCAGGTCATTAGCCAGAGGGGAGTTTTTGACCAAAGTTTTAGCGTTCTGAAGCTTTGCGTTCCCGAGTTATGAGCAAAAGTTGGCCGAGAATAGCGCTTTTCTATGGGGGCCGCCATTTTGAAAAGTGCTGGATTGTTTTGGTCAAATATCTCAGTGGAAACGCAGCGGATCGTTCTGAAATCTGAAACCGTGTGTAGACCTCGATTAGACGGTTCAAATGAGACTGGTGGTGCTTGGATAGCTTTTTGGGTTCCAGAGTTATGGTCTTTTTTCCTGTCGAAACTTTAAAAATTCATATCTATTTTATTTAAAAATTCAGAACTCAGTGGCCCCGTAGCTGGTGGAGGGTCTCGTTGGAAAGGTCTCGGGGGCCCCTGTCGAACGAGCCCAACCACGAGGTCGGGGGCCTTGGGGTTCGGGAGCTAGAGCCCACACAACAAAAGCATCCCACTTGCCAATTATGTAGTGGCCAAAAAAAAAACGGGTCCGCGGACACTGCCTTTTCTATGCCAGTCAAGCATTCAAATGACTTGGAAACCAGATAAATCTGTTAGGTTGAGTGTGCTTAGTACAGTTAAAGGGCCTTAGTCCATAAACCTTTATATAAAATGTAAAGAGCATCAATAAACACTGTTTCCAGGAACCCATTATTTGGCAGCCACTACATAATCGGGAAATGGGATGTTTTTTTGTTCCCGGGTCCCATTTGTACGAGAAAGCCCCAAATCACCTGAAACTTAGTGGAATGCATCCGACAGAGTGCACCAAGCATGGTACAGTTGGTTTCATCCATAAAAAAAAAAAACACGCCCGAGGACCCTTTATGTAATGGGGATTCGGGCGATTTGACGACTTCTCGGACTACCTAGAGAGAGTAAAAGTGTGCACAGTTTCCTGTTATGGTTAGGTTTAGGGGTAAGGGTAGTGTAGGGGAATAGTAAATACAGTTTGTACAGTATAAAAACGTGTGTGCGTGTGTGTGTGTGTGTGTGTGTGTGTCTCTCCGTCTGTGTGTTTTAGAGTCTTGCAGGTTTAACCCTTTCATTGCCGTGTCCTTTTGACTGCATTATAGGATAGGGAATCTCTTAGGCCTTCTCTTCTATAAATTTGTGTGACAAAATAAAGGCATAGAACAAGTTCATTTGTAGTGCACTGACTATGTAGTTTTATATAAATAGTTTAATAATTTAGTTAATAATAAAAGACCTTAAGATTCATCTGGATGTCTAACATTTTTAACTGCTTAATGATAACTTTGCTATAAATGCCTTTAGTTAGTATAACATTTGAATGTATATAATAAGAGATTACCAAAGACTAATTTCTGTCACAGTATAGATTTTATTCCTATTGGTTAAAATGTTACTGAATCATCTTCAACTGGTTCTTGAATCTCACTCTGCTTCACTCTCTCTGTGGTGTGAATTTGACATTGACCTTTTATGTTTAACCATTTTAAATGCCCATTTTCTGCCAAGCACAGTTGCCCTGACGGCACCGGGGTGGCAGTCCCACCGGGCTTGGGCCCGCCCTTGCTGCTTGTAGAAATATTTTAGCATTATTATTGTTATTGCAAAAATACAGAGATGACATGTTTATGATATATAACTTTGTATACAGTATACAAAATGTATTAAAGGGGACCTATTATGCAAAATTCACTTTTGCATGGTGTTTGGACATAAATGTGTGTTGGTACACAACCACTCTATAATGATAAAAATCCACCCACTCCTTTTTTTAAATCCCCATAAATCATAAGCAGTCTCAGAACAAGCTGTTTTTCAGATCCCTGGCAGTGTGACGTCACAAAAGCCACAGGCCCCGCCCATGTTGACAGACACTGAAGTTTGAACTGTTGATGAACATGATGATTATGCAATTATTTTATTTTGTTTAAAATTGTTTTTGCTTTGTAGTAGTTTTATGTAACCCAATTAGTGATGATGCATTAAAATGTATTGAAATGATGGAATGTAGAAAAGCAAACTATGTCTAAGAATGATATTAATTGCTATTATGTATGAATGTATACTTAACCATGTTAAAGGTGCCATCGAATGGAAATTTGAATTTACCTTGGCATAGTTGAGTAACAAGAGTTCAGTACATGGAAATGACATACAGTGAGTCTCAAACACCATTGTTTCCTCCTTCTTATATAAATCTCATTTGTTTAAAAGACCTCTGAAGAACAGGCGAATCTCAACATAACACTGACTGTGACGCAACAGTCTGGATCATTAATATGTACGCCCCCAATATTTGCATATGCCAGCCCATGTTCAAGACACAAGGCAGAATTAACGTCTGGATCTGTGCACAGCTGAATCATCAGACTAGGTAAGCAAGCAAGAACAATAGCGAAAAATGGCAGATGGAGCAATAATAACTGACATGATCCATGATATCATGATATTTTTAGTGATATTTGTAAACTGTCTTTCTAAATGTTTCGTTAGCATGTTGCTAATGTACTGTTAAATGTGGTTAAAGTTACCATCGTTTCTTACTGTATTCACGGAGACAAGAGAGCCGTCACTATTTTCATTATTAAACACTTGCAGTCTGTATAATTCATAAACACAACTTCATTCTTTATAAATCTCTCCAACAGTGTGTATCGTTAGCTTTAGCCACGGAGCACTATCAAACTCATTCAGAATCAAATGTAAACATCCAAATAAATACTATACTTACATGATCTGATATGCTGCATGACAAACACTTTGTAAAGATCCATTTTGAGGGTTATATTAGCTGTGTGAACTTTATGCTGTGTGTTATTTATATTAGCTATGTGATGTTTATGCTGTTTAAGGCAGTCGCGAGCTTGGGGGCGGGGAGTGCAAACATTTAAAGGGGAAGCAGCCTGAATCGGTGCATTTATAATGATGCCCCAAAATAGGCAGTTAAAAAAATTAATAAAAAAAAAATCTATGGGGTATTTTGAGCTGAAACTTCACAGACACATTCAGGGGACACCAAAATTTGACGGATAGTCAGAAAGCGTATTTAGTTGATTTACAAATTAAGTTAGATGATTTGTATAAATTAAGAGCGAATGGTGCTTTCATTAGGTCAAGGCAAAGGTGGCTAGAATATGGAGAACAGATGTCGTCTTATTTTTTTAAACTTGAGAAAAATAGGGCGAAATACAATTCTATTTCTCAATTAAATATTGGTAGTTCTGTTTCAGAAAATCCTAAAGAAATTTCCCAATTTTGCTATAACTTTTATTCAAATTTGTATAAATCTAAATTTAATCAAGCTAATTTAGATTCTTTTTGTAGGCATCTTGGTTATGTCAATGCTATAAATCTAGATGAAAAAAAAAAAATTTTGCCTATTACTGTTGATGAGGTTAAGGAAGCAATTTCTCAATTAAAAAATAACAAGTCGCCTGGTAATGATGGAATAACGGCCGAATTTTATAAGTTTCACTCTGAACTTCTATCCCCTTTTCTTCTTGAAGTCTATACAGAAATCTTAAATTGCTCTGAGCTTACAGCTAGTATGAAGCAGGGTGTCATATGTTTAGTACCTAAACCTAAAAAGGATACTCTTTTTTTAGATAATTGGAGACCAATCAGCCTTCTTAATAATGATTATAAGCTGTTTGCCCTAATTTTCTCAAGGCGTTTTAAGTTGATTTTGAGCTCCATTATTGATGAGAATCAGTCAGGTTTTATGAAAAACCGCCATATTTTTAATAATATTAGACTTGTCTTTGACCTCATTGATTACTCAGATCTTATTGAGGATGACAGCTTGATTCTTTTTTTAGACTTCTTCAAAGCCTTTGATACTATTGAGCATCCATTTATCTTTTTTTTGTCTAGAGCGTTTTGGTTTTGGGCCCTATTTTTGTAACGCTATGAAAACTCTGTATACTGGGGGAAATAGCTCTGTGAAATTAGCACATGGTACAACAGAAAGATTTTTTCTAGAAAGAGGGATTCGGCAAGGCTGTCCAGTCTCTGTGTATCTCTTTCTGATTGTTGCACAGGTCTTCTGTCATTTTATTAAAGATAGTCAGCTAGAAGGAATTCATATTGCTGGTAGAAGCATTTTAATTAGTCAACTTGCGGATGACACAGCCTTATTTTTAAAAAATTCTAGCCAGGTTCATCAGGCAATTAAAAATATTCAGTTGTTTTCAAATGCTTCAGGTTTGTTTTTGAATATTAAAAAAATGTGAAATATTAGCCTTGAAAAACTCCTCCACTGTGTCTGTGGATGGTATCCCTGTTAAAGATACTGTTAATTAATTAGGTGTAGCAGTCTCAAAGAATGAAAAAGACAGAGTTTCTCTGAATTATGATCCTGCCTGTAAAAAGATTAAAAGCAAATTTAATCTATGGTTGTTAAGAGACCTTTCCCTTAGAGGAAGAGTTCTTTTGTCGAAGGCAGAAGGAATTTCTAGACTAACCTATATTGCTTCATCTATACATTTAGACAATAAAACTATCAAAACTATTGATCAGATTTTATTTAATTTTCTATGGAAGAATCGTGTACACTATATTCGCAAATCTGTTGTTATGAATTCAATTAAATATGGTGGCCTTGATTTTCTAGATTTCTCTACGTTAAATAAAACCCTCAAAATTAATTGGTTAAAATTTTGTCTAAAACAACCTTCTTTATGGAATTTTATTCCAAATTTTATTTTTGACCATCTTGGGGGTCTTTCTTTTTTACTAATGTGTGATTACAAGATTGACAAGTTGCCTGTGAAACTATCTGCCTTTCATGCGCAAGCTTTGTTGGCTTGGAAATCGATCTACAAGCACAACTTCTCTCCACAACATTACTTTGTTTGGAATAATCGTTGTATTTTGTATAAGCACAAAAGTGTTTTTTTTTAAAGTTGGTTTGATAAGGGTATTATTTTAGTTTGTCAGTTGTTTAACACTCAGGGATATCTTATGACATATGACGAGTTTCTTGTGCATTTCAATTTTCCTGTGACTCCCAAAGAATACTCCCTTGTATTCTCTGCAATCAATTCTGGTATCATTTCTTTATGTAGAGATGTGTTGTCACCGGTTGATATGCCCGTAATTGACCCAACTGATACAGTATGTGGTAAAATCTGTTTTTCACAGTCCAAAAGCAAAAACAAATCTATTCGTTCTCTATTTCTAATGGAGGCTGTTACTAAGTCTTGTTCTACTGTTTATTGGACTAAATTTGTCCAGGACATTGATTGGGTAAGTGTTTGGTTATTACCTCATAAGTTTTTTATTACAAACAAGGTAAAAGAAATTTCTTTTAAGAGAATACACAAATTCTACCCTGTCAAACATTTCCTTAGTAAGTTTAAGAAAGATATTGATGTTAACTGTTCATTTTGCTCTTTGCATTTAGAAACGGTGCCCCACATTTTTTGGAATTGTAGTCATGTGAAAAAACTTTGGTATGATGTATCTCTGTTTATTAAGAAAAAGGTACTCTTTACTTTTGTTTTGCATTTTGAAAATGTAGTTTTTGGATTTACGAAGTATGATAGCAGGGTGAATAAGGAAGCTTTTGTAATTAATCTGTTAATTTTATTAGTCAAATTTCACATTCATAAGTGTAAGTTTTCTAACAAAAAGCCCCTTTTCTCAGTAGTTCTTAAAGAATTTGAAAAGTACTTGTCCACTATTCAGAATAGTAATAATGGAAAAGCTATAAAGACTGTTTATCTGTGTAATATCTTCAAACTTTTTGAATGATATAAAGGTCTTGTTTTTCTGTGAATGTTTTTTTTTTTTTTTTCCTTCCTGTATTGTGTTCTCTTTGCTCCCCTGGCTCCAAAATATATGTTGTTGTATTTTGTTGTTTAAAGCAATTAAAAAAAAAAACATTCAGGGGACACCTTAGACTTATATTACATCTTGTGAAAACATGTTCTAGGGCACCTTTAAAGTAATTTGTATATGACTACTTTACTTCCAGTATATGTTTATGTTAAAAGGAAATATTAAACTGTAGTGTATAATATGAAATTTATATTAAAGTAACAGAGTAGAGAACATTTATGTATTAGATACAAGGGAATTGTAATGCTGTAGATAAGGCATATTTTACAGACAAAAAGGAGACGGACACGGAGGAGAAGAGCCAAGAGGAGAGCTAACAGGAGAAAACGCAGGCTACGTCAGAAACACCTTAAAAGGATTGTGGACTGATGACAGCAGAAGAGAATTTAACATCGGCAGTGAACTGTTTGAGTATAAAAGACTGATGAGAAGACTAGGCTAGGTAGATACTGACTGAGCATTGTCTCTCGAAACGAGAAACCCAGCTTATTACACCTTTGATTGAAACTTTGTTTTGTTTTGTTAACTTTGTTAATAACCTTTGTTTGCCTTTACTTTTGTTAAATTGTAATTAAAACTATTACTACATTAATTGCAAATAACTGTCTACCGATATTTTTATTACTAAACACTTGAGCACGAACAGACCACAGAGAAGTCTTCTGAACAAATTGTAAGTACTGTTTGAATGCTTATGATTTAGGTCAGATTTGACTTACTCAACCTAACCTGAGAATAATAAACAATAAGGTTAAAGGTGTTAAGGTAAAAGTTACACACCATAAAACAGAACATAGAACTGCCCTGAGTGCGTTCACGGCGAGTCCGCCATTGCTGCACTGACGAGAATGTCTCCCAAGCGTTTTAGGAGTTCTGTAGCTGGATGGATTAATCCACATAGCTCTCTCCATTTACTCCTGAAATCTGAGCCGCTGAAAATGAGGTGCATTAACTTGGTTTTCCAGGACAATTCTGCCAAAATTCGTTTATGTCTGATCATCATCACACCTAATCATTTCCCACCGGACTGCTTAGTGAACGAATATCAATACAAAGGGACAATAAAAACAGAGACTGTGCTAAAAATGTGCTACTCAAGGATATACAAGTAAAAACTGTTCGTGATCCAGCTTACAGCCTCCAGAGTGATACTGGATACTGCAGTAATGAAGGTGAGAGCACTTTATTACAGTTCATCGGAGTTGATTTACAGATATAAAATGCATCAGTTTATTAAGCACCACCCGAAAGGCATAAAGTCTTTATATATTTGTTTACTGTTAAGGGAAAGAGAGAGTTTATGGATAATATTTTAATGCACACTTGCAGTGTTTTATTAAGCTCTTACAGTAATTTTCTAGAGTTAAAACAGATGCTTCATCTTTTGTGTGAAGTACAATAAACGTCATAAAACTCATCTGTATAGTTTTGGCCATCATTCGGACGGTACAACAGGCCTGTACTAATATAGTAGATTAAAAACAAGAAGACAATATAAGTTATAACTGTAATTTAACTAAAGGATACCTGTTCTCCATGCAGCATATATTCGCAGTTTCTGACTTTATAGTGCGTCCTGACTGAATCCTGACACCGGAGAACGAACTCTTGAAGCTCCGCCCTCTTAGGCCAAGTGCAGCAGCTCATTTGCATTTAAAGGGACTGCACTGAAACGGCACGTTTTTGCTCAACCACTAAAAGTGGCAATTTTAACATGCTTTAAAAAAATATCTGTGGGGTATTTTGAGCTAAAACTTAACATACACGCTATGGGGACATCAGAGACTTATTTTACATCTTGTAAAATGGGGCGTAATAGGTCCCCTTTAACAATGTTCACTGTCACCAAAGTACACATGATAAAATCTGAGTTCCTCAAATTATTGTCTCAAGGGAAACTCATTGTGTATGTATGCATTTTGTTCGTTATATGAAATAAAAATGAATAAATATATATGAATAAAACTATATGTTGTCATCATTGCCTTCTTTTTTAATATTTTTCACATGCAAAATGCAAGGATACAATATAACATTTTTATCATAATTAAAGTAGAATTTCAAAGGGCACTAATGAAATTAATCAATCAGTCAATTAGGTTAATAAATGGTGTTATAAATTGGAAGACAACATTGTCACCAGAATATCTATTCTTGCTGGCACATTTCAACAATGAATCCGAAAATGTTTGAGAAAATAATGAGTTATAAAACTCAGAGCACATACCCAATTGGCATAAAAAAAAAAAAGAGGATAAATATATCATTCGCAGATAATTTTGCTCCAAATTCTAAGCTGATGGTAAGAAATTATTCAAAATTATTTTTTAGACACTGAAGATAACTCCACAGACAGGAGTGAGTTATAGTGATGCACCAAGAAAAAGTACCATATGAACTAGTCAATGAACAATATGATTGACTTGCCAGCAACTAGAACATTAAAAATAACCTGTTGTCCAATTTCAGTTTAAATGAGCCTGTTTCTTTCACTGGGCCTTCAGAACATCCTTGCAGGTTATTGTTTAGATTCTACTAACAAAGCTATTTCAATAGATGGCAAACTTTACTACATCTCCTCAAGAAATAGTATGGGTTTGAGAAGAAAAGTGGTTGTTGGACAAAAAGAGGCCAACCAAGTATTCTCAGAATTTCATGACAGTCCCTACGGAGCCCACTTTGGGACAGAAAAAACAACGCTTGCCATTTCAGCTATGTTCTACTGGCCTGGACATTGACAAATGGGTAAATACTAAATCATTCCTTTTGAACATTACTTGCGCTGCATCGTTAACTTTTTCTACAGGTTTGGGGCACCAAAGAGAATACTCACTGACCAAGGCACTGAGTTTGTGAACCAGGTTTGTAGTTTGAATGTATCAAATTCAGTATGCATGAGTAATTTCATGTGCGCAAAAGATTTGTTGGATTCTGATATGCACACAACATTTATGATTCTTTGTAGATTCATATTAATGCATGTTTTGCAAACAGATCAATGAAGAACTCTGCATTCCTCAATGTGGAGAGAAGCCTCTGTGCACCATACCATCCACAAACAAACGGGCTTGTAGAAAAACTTAATGGAACCTTTCAGAGGTGAACCTCCATTAATGGGTTGCTTTGTGGGAGTGCAATATTCAAAGAAATACAGTGTTTGCTTTGAATTTAGCAGTTGACGGTGCATTAAAAGAGCAATGGTTATCTGGTTTATTTTTTATTCATGTAATTTCTTAAAACAAGTTGTGTTGCAAAAAAAAAGTTATGTACAGAAAATGTTATCCCTCTTCTGAAAAGAACTGGGCATAAAATGGCCACTTTCGATTGTCTAATGGTCCAGTAAAATGAGTCTTTTTTTTTTCAGCTGTTCATACTTTAAATTAATGCGGGTATTTCTGTTGTGGTTTTAACAATGTTATGCATTAAATGTTCAAGTTTAATTATCATGTGTTATGTGATTTTTGAGTGAAAAGGAGTCTGTATGCATACATTTGTTTAAAGCAGTGGTTCCCAACCACATTCCTGGAGTACCCCCAACACTGCACATTTTCCATGTCTCCTTTGTCTGACACACCCATTTCTGGTCTTGGAGTCTCTGCTAATGAATTGATGACTTGATTCAGGTGTGCTTGATCAAGGAGACATGCAAAATGTGCAGTGTTGGGGGTACTCCAGGAATGTGGTTGGGAACCACTGGTTTAAAGTATAGCCTTAATTAAAATAACATTATTAACCAGTATTTTTTCTAAACAAAACGTTTTCGGGACGGCAATGTTCAATGAGGAACACAAAATGGAAACGTTAAAATATTGATTCTGCTCGAAGTGAAACGATTGATAATTTTTTTCATTTTTAAGCCCTGGTTGTAAGTGTTGATGTAAAGTCAGATCTTATAATATATCAATATTAGTCTGAATCCTAATATATTTGTGCGACGGTAAGTGCAATGCTGTTTTTGGTCATCCTCTGTAGAAATCAAAAGTGGCTGGGATGGAGACGACAGTTATGTACTGCTGTCCAGAGTGGGACCCTATAAATTATTTTTCAAAGAAATGCAGATCAGGCCTGGGAAGGAGTTGGATTACACATTTTATTGATGTTGAAACAAGCCTTTCAACTGCTTTATTAATAATCTGTATTAATGTTTAATTCTGCTGTTTGTCAAGGTTATAAATGCATATCTGTCACTGAAGGTGAGGCAGCACAATATCACCTCTCCGGGCAAAGCATACCACATGGACACATTTGCCATGACACACATGTGGAAGGGAAAACATGAGAAGCTCAAGGTGTCCTGCAGATTTTAATGCTCTGTTATTTTGCATTTTATTACTTGTGCTAATGCCTATTTTGTTCTGGCTGTGTGTAAATTAATTTGTGTTGTTGGTGCATTCTCAAGGTTTTCATTAGCAAGGTATAGATCATAATGGTGTGGTGTTCTTTTTTTGTTGTTGTAGTTTTCAGTTGCACCCAGGAAACTATGAGGTAATAGTGGGCATTGTAAATGAGCAAAACCACTGGTTCCTAGTTGTAAGTATTTGTGGTATAGAACAGAAGAAGTTTTACCTTCTTCCCTTAATGTTGATTTGCACTAAAATCTTCCCCTTGATTTCCACAATCTTCCCCTATCGTGTTGTCTGGATATTTTTCCATATAACCTAGGCTATAAGGTTGTTTGCATATGACATAGCTGCAGCGTGATTCCGGCTGGAGGGCAAGGAGTGATTTTTATAGGAATCCCAACAAAAACTCAATATTCGTATGTTTTGTTGAAAATGTCAAAATAAAAAAGTTCAACAAGCTTACAGAAGTCGATCCATTTCTTTTTTGGAAGGGTATAAATGTAACTGTAGTTTTAATGCTGTCTTTGTAAATATTCACATATGACCATGGAGGAGAATCGGAGTCACATTCAGCGGACAGACAACGACACACAATGGACACACTGTATTTTTGTATTTATTTCAACAAATGACAACCAAAATCAAACCCATAGAAGCCCATGAACAGTTTTGAAGTGGCTGTGTGCAAGTTATAATCATTCACAAGCTGAATGAGAGTCATACTCGCAAATGTAATGTTAATTACATCAAAACAAAACACAAAATCTTCAATAATGTGATTATTTTATTGAGTGATAGGGAGTGGGTTCAATCAGTGACATTATAACTACATTTGCTATACGGCGTCTTCCCGTCACCTCCTCAGCCTACTTCCCTTAATGTTTTTACACGTAGAAAAGGTGAAAATTGTATTACATTGTCCAATTTTTTTCCTGAACGATGACGTGAGCTCCTGTTCCAATTCTCGATTCAGCATAAATGACCTACAATGGCGACATTTTTCACAATCACGACAGAAAATCAAAATACTGCCCTAACTTCACTAGCAGAAAGGCAGCGCGATATAAACAAACCAGACTAGAACTGAATGCGGCGTGACAGCAGCTTTATTCTCTATATCTACCTCCTCGGTGGCAAGCAAGTCTTTCAATTCAGTGGAAAAGTCGCTCCTCTTCATAACACAAGGATCGCGTCCAACATATGTTGTGATTTTCTGTTTATACCTTTCTAAACCAGCACAGTACGGACTTTTCCCCATCTCTTCCATTCTAATTTTCACTGCTTGCCCTCCACCATATTTTGCGTGTTACCAAAACCACATGATTGCAAACAACCTATTTACCCATCCCAACAAAAAAAACATTCTGCTTGACTCACTTGGAGGGTCACGCATCAAGAAGAAAAAGGTATTTTTCATGCACCACAATCAAATGTATTGTTATTGTGAAACATGTATGCTTGAAAGAAAACTCTACTATCTTGTAATAATAAAAGTAGGCCTACCCTAATAATAATAATAATTACTATTATTTAAAGGTGCCCTAGAACACTATTTCACAAGATGAAATATA
The DNA here is from genome assembly GCF_018812025.1 of Megalobrama amblycephala. Taxonomy (NCBI): domain Eukaryota; kingdom Metazoa; phylum Chordata; class Actinopteri; order Cypriniformes; family Xenocyprididae; genus Megalobrama; species Megalobrama amblycephala. The sequence continues at coordinate 13,282,425 of NC_063044.1, read as the reverse complement.
AGTCTAAGGTGTCCCCTGAATGTGTCTGTGAAGTTTCAGCTCAAAATACACCATAGATTTTTTATTATACAATGTTTTAACTGCCTATTTTGGGGCGTAATTAAATATGCGCCGATTCAGTGCGTGTCCCCTTTAAATGCTCACGTTCCCCGCCCCCAAGCTGGCAAGAGTCGCAACTCCATAATACATTTTATTAACAATAGAATAAATTCACACAGCTCCCTCAAAATGGATCTTTACAAAGTGTTTGATGCAGCATATCAGAACATGTAAGTATGGTAATTATTTATTTGGATGTTTACATTTGATTCTGAATGAGTTTGATAGTAGGCTATGCTCCATGGCTAACGCTACACTGTTGGAGAGATTTATAAACAATGAAGATGCGTTTATACAGACTGCAAGTGAAAATGAAAATAACAACATGGCTCTGGTGTCCGTGAATACAGTAAGAAACGATGGTAACTTTAACCACATTTAACAGTACATTAGCAACATGCTAACGAAACATTTCGAAAGACAATTTACAAATATCACTAAAAATATCATGATATCATGGATCATGTCAGTTATTATTGCTCCATCTGCCATTTTCGCTGTTGTTCTTGCTTGCTTACCTAGTCTGTTGATTCAGCTGTGCACAGATCCAGACGTTAATACTGGCTGCCCTTGTCTAATGCCTTGAACATGGGCTGGCATATGCAAATATTGGGGGCGTACATATTAATGATCCCGACTGTTATGTAACAGTCTGTGTTATGTTGAGATTCACCTGTTCTTCAGAGGTCTTTTGTCTTCTTATTTACATAAGAAGGAGGAAACAATGGAGTTTGAGACTCACTGTATGTCATTTCCATGTACTGAACTCTTGTTATTCAACTATGCCGAGGTAAATTCAATTTTCAATTCTAGGGCACCTTTAATATATAAATTTGAAACGCTGAATCCTCTTGACAACCACAGCTGATGCTTTTGACAAAATATCTGGAAACTTATGGTTAATCGGCACAACTGAGGACGGGAGATTATTGTGCATATTTAAAACGCAGTCAAGTCACATCTCAACTATCCGAACAATGTGAGCATATAAAAAGCGACAATGAGCCTGCAGTGTAATTGTACATAGCGAGTACAATCAGGGCGGCAAATTAACCACCTTAAAGGATTAGTTCACTTTGAAATAAAATTTTCCTGATAATTTACTCACCCCCATGTCATCCAAGATGTTCATGTCCTTCTTTCTTCAGTCGAAAAGAAATTAAGGTTTTTGATGAAAACATTCCAGGATTTTTCTCCTTATAGTGGACTTCAATGGGCACCAAATGGTTGAAGGTCAAAATTACAGTTTCAGTGCAGCTTCAAAGGGCTTTAAACGATACCAGACGAGGAATAAGGGTGTTATGTAGCATGCCACTAACTGACATTAACAATCTATGCACACAGCTTCAGATTAAATGTATGAATGACATGGAATTTCTGAAGGAATACTGCTCCATTATGAAGCCTTTCAGTGTTGCATCATCTCAGATATTGTGGATGGTGTGGAGATATTTTCAAAGAATAACCACCAGGTTATGTTGGAGATGGATGAAGATGAATCCTTTGTGGGATTTACTCTCTGAAGGACTTTGAGGGTTAATACTCAGCAGAATGTTTAGTCTGTGATGGCAGGCAGTATGGATGAGTAGTGGCACACTGTCTTTTTGAGTCAGTAGTTAATGTGTACATCTTTAAAATTTTCCTTTTGTCCTTTGAACTTCCTGTTGTACTTCCTTTTTGTTTATATAACATTATTGTACTGTACCCTTTTAGGATTAAAAAGAATACATCACTTAGAATCACAATTGCATGACTTATCTTTGCTTCCATTTAACAGAGAGTCGGTTTACAGGGGGGTAAAATGACTTTAGAACAACGTCATTTTATTTTTACACAGAGATTGTTAGGCCTGTTAGTTAAATCTGTTGATGTTAGCCATCTTTGTTGCTGTTTATGCCAACATAAGTTTTTCACCCAACGTTTGCATTTCTGTAACGCATATTACAGATCAGCACACAGTATCCAGAGAGCAGTCTGGGCAAGGAGCAAGCGACAAGGCAAGAGAATCAAAGGCAAACAGGAAAACAGTCAACAAGGCAATACATCGAAACTAGAACTAGGAACTTTACACAAAAACTAGGAGAGGGCTCCAAAACATTGCTATCCCTAACGTAGTGATATGTCCAGACAATACTTGGCAGTAAGAAAGAGGAAGTTCATGGTTATGTAGCATGTCTGATGGGAATCAGCTGTGTAATCAGTGCATTCAGCAGTGTGTCATCAGTGCAGTGGATCATGGGAACTGTAGTCCGGGGTGAAATACAAAAGTTAGTGTGGTGCAAGAGTCCATGTGGTAAGCGGGTGACCTCTGGTGGTGGGTGAACAGAAGTTAATAGACTAGATTCATGACAAGATTCTAATTCTTAAAAATTAAGAAAAGTTTAAGGCCCAATATGGTTAATTTCCAGAGATATGGATCTCAATGCACCTCCGTAACTAAATTGTTACACATTTTCAATGGTCGCACATTTTTCTGAAGAACAAATAATGTCGAAATATCTTTTGTTTTTCTATCAACACAAAACAAAATTAAACATTTTTTTCCAAAGTTTGTGTGCCTGTAATTCTAAAAGTATTAAAGATATCTCAATATCCATCTATATTCTCATTCTTAATAAACTTTAATTTCGTAATCTTCATTTTAAAGGCCCTATAATATGATTCAGTCCCATAGATATGGCTCTATGTTCAAATTGTGGAATTTTACCCCATATAGAGCTACACCGAAAAATATTAAATAACCATTATTCAAAACCATAAACTTTATTTAAAAAAAAGTTGTCAGGAAGATAGGCCTACATTTATGGCATAAAATATTAAAGCACAATAATTGAACATCTTTGAACATAATTTTGTATAAAACAATTTTATATAAATAAATGGAAAATGTATAATTTTCAATTAAAGAGAAGTAGCTAGTATGGGCTGCTTTTGGTGTTTGAGACTTTATTATTTTGTGTTTCAAAATCAATTCAATAATGAGGTCCAAGAATAGCCTACGCATTTAATTCGCAGAATGAAATGATAGAAGAGAAGAAGCAAAAGCGGCCAGAAGTAGAAGACGCAGAAGAGATGCGAGAAGCAAAAAGAGCAAAGGAAAAAGCAAAGAATAAGCTAAATTATCAAAGACCCAGTCCGTTTTATACCATAAGCATAGGAAAACTTACATCCCACTCAAACTCATGTTTTGGTCTAATAAGAAAAGGTCAAACAGATGTCATAGTTGGTGTAACGGCTAGGTCAGAGTGACTGGTCAAATGTCAACAAATAGATGAAAATAGATACAAAATGAGTTGTTTTGACACCCTTTAGGGAATTTTGCATTATCACATTTCTAAAGAAATGGAAACGGACATATTTTGATATAAAGGTACATCAAGTCCAAATGAGCAACTAATTTTGAAAACATCATCGCTTCAGTACTTGGCAGGCGTCCAATATCTAACCACAAACGAGTGCCTTCATAAAATGGCCTCCACATTCGTGATGATATGTGCAGCATCACATATGGTCTTGACAGTGCAAAGAATTACACATATAAGTTATTGTGATGTAGTATTTGACCATTGGAATGGGCTAGTCAGTGTACCTGCACATTAATACTGTGGATGGACTTCCTGTTGACATTTTCAGAAGGTGCAATGATGGGAACATGTGTGCCATCAATGCATCCAACCACATTTGGAAATCCTAAAGGGAATTCTGATTATTAATTTACAGAGGTCACAACAACATGTTATTAACTGATCATCATTTTTAAGATTAGCCTCATTTAAACCGATTTCTACACCACTATATCCTGTGAAACTCCTCTTTTATGGCTCTCATGGGTTTGTGCCCAGGAAACACCACAAAAATTCACAGAAAGCACTTGAGAGCGAGGCACACTTTCCTGACTGTTCTGCACACAGTGGCCTTACTAATGTGCTTTGCATCTCTGATGTTATACAGAAAACCCAGAGTTTCCCTCATTTCAGGGTTAACATACTCAGAGTTTTCACTTAACCTCCTTTCTGAAACAAGCCCCCGGAATCCTAGTTTTCCTTATTTGCTTTGTGATCAACAAAAACATAAAAATTAATCATTTTGACGGCATTGATGAACATGTGGTGGTTTCTGCAGTGGGGAAAAAACGTAAGTCATCGAAATGTAATCATTTATGTGAGGAGATTAAGAAGATGAGGCTGCCGTTGTTTGTTCCACGACAGCATCAAACTTCTGTCACACTCGCCAAAACTGAATTATGGACAGTTTTTAAAAGCCGTTTGACCAAGAATGATTCATTCTCGAATCTGACATTATCTGACATCTAGTTTTGACTCTAAACATCTGATAGAAAAAAACATAACATGGTTGCTATTTGAACGTTTGCCGTATATCGACGCTCCTGGTGGCAGCTCGGCAAATGTGTTGTTTTTATTTTAACCATGCGGTGGCGTCCAGATACTCTTTAATCGCTAATGACAAATGGAGACATAATTAATTTATTGTTCACCCAAAAATGAAAATGTGATGTTTACACTGCAAAAAATGCTGTTCTTACTTAGAGTTTTTGTCTTGTTTTTAGTCAAAATATCTTAAAGTTCTTAAATCAAGAAGCATTTTATTGACAAGTACAAAGTATTTTCTTGTTTTCAGGAAAAATAAATCAAAATTAAGCACATTTTTCCTTAAAACAAGCAAAATAATCTTAGTCCAAACTGAAAACAAGATTATATAGCTTATTCTTGGTTTGAAATAAGATTATTTTGCTTACCCCATTGGCAGATTATTTTGCTTGTTTTAAGGAAAAACTTACTTAATTTTGACTTATTTTTCCTGAAAACAAGAAAATAATTTTTACTTGTCAAGAAAATGCTTCTTGATTTAAGAGCTTTAAGATATTTTGACTAGAAACAAGACAAAAACTCTAAGTAACAACAGCATTTTTTGCAGTGTATCTGCTTACCCCCAGCGCATCCAAGATGTAGGTGTCTTTGTTTCTTCAGTAGAACACAAATGATGATTTTTAACTCCAACCGCTGCCGTCTGTCAGTCGTATAATGCGTGTCAATGGGAACTTCGTCTATAAGAGTAAAAAAAAAACATGCACAGACAAATCCAAATTAAACCCTGCGGCTCGTGACGACACATTGATGTCCTGAGACACGAAACGATCGCTTTGTGCGAGAAACCGAACCGTATTTATATCATTTTTTACCTCTAAAACACCACTATGTCCAACTGCCTTGAGCAGCCGGTGCGTGAGTTGTGTACGCGCCAAAAGGCAAATATATGTCACTCATTGTTTACACAGTGCATTGTAGATATGACGGCTAATCAAAATGGTGCTTACTTGCGCCTATCCGGATTGTTCAAACTGATTTAAAACTAAAAGATTACATTCTCTCGCGCAAACTGATTCAGGAGTGGTACACTTTGAGCTGGTGCAAGTAAGTGTTCATGACAATAGTAATATATGTTTGGGGTAATTTAATTTTAATGTAATATTTTTTATTATATGTATTATTTATAATATGAATTACCTGTGTGTAGATGGACAACAGGTTATGGGTCATATTCACAAAACACTGTTCAGTTTTTCTCCGAGATTTACAAACCTTGATATACTGTGTCTTATATGCAATTGCCATTTCTTTTTATTATAGGTTACAGAATCATCAAGCTACGGAGCCCCTAAAGGGACATGGTGGTGGAAAAAAAAAATAGGAAGGGAGGAAATTTTAAGTGCTGGTGGAAAAAAAAAAAATTTGGGATGGGAGGATTTTTTTTTTTTCCAAATCTTTTGCGTTCCCTCGCAAAACTTTTGTGTTCCCCCGAGAAACTTTGCGTTCCCTCGAGAAACTTTGCGTTCCCTCGCAAAACTTTTGTGTTCCCCCGAGAAACTTTGCGTTCCCACGCAAAAATATTTGCGTTTCCCCGAAAAACTTTTGCGTTCCCCCGAGAAACTGCGTTCCCTTGCAAAACTTTTGTGTTCCCCCGAGAAACTTTGCGTTCCCACGCAAAAATATTTGCGTTTCCCCGAAAAACTTTTGCGTTCCCCCGAGAAACTGCGTTCCCTTGCAAAACTTTTGTGTTCCCCCGAGAAACTTTGCGTTCCCACGCAAAAATATTTGCGTTTCCCCGAAAAACTTTTGCGTTCCCCCGAGAAACTGCGTTCCCTTGCAAAACTTTTGTGTTCCCCCGAGAAACTTTGCGTTCCCACGCAAAAATATTTGCGTTTCCCCGAGAAACTTTTGCGTTCCCCCGAGAAACTGCGTTCCCTCGCAAAACTTTTGTGTTCCCCCGAGAAACTTTGCGTTCCCACGCAAAAATATTTGCGTTTCCCCGAAAAACTTTTGCGTTCCCCCGAGAAACTGCGTTCCCTCGCAAAAATTTTGTGTTCCCCCGAGAAACTTTGCGTTCCCCCGAGAAACTGCGTTCCCTCGCAAAACTTTTGTGTTCCCCCGAGAAACTTTGCGTTCCCCCGAGAAACTGCGTTCCCTCGCAAAACTTTTGTGTTCCCCCGAGAAACTTTGCGTTCCCCCGAGAAACTTTGCGTTCCCTCGCAAAACTTTTGCGTTCCCATGCAAAGATATTTGCGTTCCCCCGAGAAACTTTGCGTTCTCTCGCAAAGATATTTGCGTTCCCTCACAAAGTTATAATCGTTCCCTTGCTGTGAGCTCAGACAAACACTTCCTCTTTAATGTCCCGCTGGCTGGCAATAGTGTTTCAGTTAGTAACATACGTTAATAATGCACACAAATAATGCGCGGCTCATAGAGTTTGAACTTGTTGGACTCAAATATAAAGAAATGCAGTCAGTGCTTATGTCAAGCAGTTCAGTTGGTATATTCACAGATTCGAGCTTCCCGGATTAATAACTCGTGAGATAAACGTTGTTAAAACACAAATGCAGCTACTTCCAATCATAGTAACCTAGACAACAAGCTACAACAACCCAATTTTCCTCAAAGATGCTTTATAATAAATGGGTCTCTATGAGCAGGCGGCGGAGATACACGTCTGAAGGGACCGTCTGAAAAGTGCAAAACCCAAAAACCCCTTTGCTCATTTTATATTATGAAAAATACTCAATAACTTCACTACAACACTTAGTTTGGAAATTGCACATAAAGGCCTTCTTTACACAAATGATGTTACGCATGATAACTGCTTACTGGATTTGATGGCATTACAATTGATTTGATATTTTTACTCATAACAGTGAAGTTATTGATTTTATTTAATAATTAATAATCATAAAAGTTATGAATTTTTTTTTTTTTTATCAAACTAAGTGTTCCAGTACAACCAGCAGGAGAGCAGTGATGTATGAACTGAATTTGGTGACAGTACAGTGTGTTACAGTGAAGTTATTGAGTATTTTTCATAATATAAAATGAGCAAAAGGGTTTTGGGTTTTGCACTTTTCAGACGGTCCCTTCAGACGTGTATCTCCGCCGCCTGCTCATAGAGACCAATTTATATATTATAAAACATTGAGTCCATAGTTTGTATAATATTATAATTCGGTTTTGAAACGGAAATGAGAGAAGTGTGGAAGAAAAAAACATAAACAATCTAGCAGACTAGATCACGCACCGGGTCTCGTGAGGTCTCGCGTTACTCAGCCATCAGTTCGCCTCGTCTCTTTCAGAAAGTAAAGTAAAGTTTATATTGCTGGAGCTCAAACAGTGAAAATGGCTTCACTAAATGTTTCTGCTGAAGAAATTTCGTGTCCCGTGTGCTGTGAAATCTTCAAGACTCCGGTTATTTTATCATGCAGTCACAGTTTCTGTAAAGAGTGTCTTCAACAGTTCTGGAGAACCAAGAAAACTCAGGAGTGTCCCGTCTGCAGGAGAAGATCCTCAAGAGATGATCCTCCGATTAATCTTGTGTTAAAAAACTTGTGCGAGTCATTTCTGACGGAGAGAAATGAGACGCGTTCATCAGGATCAGAGGAGATCTGCAGTTTACACAGTGAGAAACTCAAACTCTTCTGTCTGGAGGACAAACAGCCTGTGTGTGTCGTGTGCTTCACTTCACAACAACACGACAATCACAAATGCAGACCCATCGGTGAAGTGGCTTCATCATACAAGGCAAGACAGATGTCTTTTGTCATAAGCTCAGTGCTGTGAAAGTATTTGCCCATCCTGATTTGTTTTTGTGTCTCATGCTAAAGTTTTAGATCTTCAAACAAAATACACCAAAAAAAGCAACCTCAGTAAACACAGAATTAGGCCTGGGTGATATGGCAAAAAAATAAAATCTCAATTTTTTTCAGAACTATTGACCGATTCACAATTATTTAGTTATTTATTTATTTTTTACTGTTTAACTAGTCAACTCAAAAACTTAACTACAATATGATTCAAGTAACATTTTCTTTATTATATATATGTTATTATATGTTATTATATATATATATATATATATATATATATATATATATATATATGAAGACATTGAGTACAACTTTATCTTAACCCTTAAGTGCATCTTAATTGTACCAATGTTTTAGTCCTTTGGGGTCAGATTGACCCCAAACATTTACAGAGCGATTGCATAAGGAAATATACATTTTTTTTATATGATAAACTATATATCATTTTTTAATGTACTTCTCATCTATGCATTTATGCTGTGGTTTTGTGGATATTTTGTATTTTTCTACCTATTTACTGCACAATTACTTAACCATGTCATAAATTGGCTTATGAGAAATTGATTTTTAATGAAAAAATCACTTTAATGATTATCTTAATTGAATTTAAATTGTATTTGGACATTGCCCTATGTGTTAGGCATAGAATACTACCATCTAGAGGTTTGTGGAAAAACTTCAGGGATTATAGTTAAGGAAAGAAAGTGTAATGACCACATATATCCAATAGAGGTCAATAGAGACTCAATAGGGACTGTGTGTGTTTGTGTTTATGTGTGTGTATGAGATAGAAAGTTTGTTCGACTTTGTGTTTATAGTCAAGGACCAGACCTTTATTTACATGTAAAATTTTTCAGATTTAGGCCAGTTTTGTTGATTTTTATTTGCCAATTTCTATAAAAACGCCCTCTGTTGCAGTCACACACGTGTGTGTGTGTGTGAGAGAGAGAGAGAGAGAGAAAGTTCGTTCCACTTTGTGTTTATGGTCTAGGACCAGACCTTTATGGAAACGTAGAACATTTCAGATTTATACTGGATTTATTTATTTATTTTGACAAATGAAATTAAAAAAGGTACATTTTTTTCATTTTCCCATTCATTTTCAATGTGGGGTCAATCTGACCCCGAAGGACTAAAACGGTGATTTTCTTTTTTTTTTTTTTTTACGCACCTTTAGAACAACCAAATCAAGCCCAGATTTTTTGTGCATGTTTAGATAGATTATTTAGGAAAAGTCACAGAGTTTCATGTCCCTGGGATGAAGGGAACACTTTTTAAATATGACCCCAAGAGCCGATTAAGGGTTAAACACATGCTATATACTCAGAAATAATATAAAATAAGATAATGCTAATATTTCTTAGCCAAAAAGTAATAGCAAAAAATAACACCAGTAATAGGCTATTATTAACAGCAAATGCTTTGTAAAATCAGAAAACAGCAGCTTTTAGCCTGTCACCATCATGCAAATATGACATTTCAAGCATACAGTATTACACCTTTACAGGTTTTTGCACTATTTGTCCTATTGTTTTTATGTTTAGGTGTTGCACTTGTCTCGTGTCTTTTGCAGCATTCTATAAACACAGCAGTCAAGTAAAAAAATAAGCTCAACTCGCGTTTAATAACTTTGCCTTTTTTTCCTCATTCAGCTGCCTGCATCTCATTTTTATAATGCAATAACACATTTCTGAATGAACAGCTTAAGAACAGTGACGTGTTCTACGTTCATAGAGTGTCCATAGACTGTAAAGGGAGTCATCGTGAGGTCGGATCATTTTCTTCTCCTGATTTTCTTTGCAGAACTGCTTTAGATCATCCATGTTTAAGGTCCTGCCACCTCATCCCAATTGGGTTCAAGTACGGACTTTGACAAGGCCACTCTATAACTTTAATTGTGCTTTTTTTGAGCTGTTCAGAGGTGGATTTACTCCTGTGCTTTGAATAATTTTCTACAGACTGAAGATCAGAGATTCTTCTTCAGGATTTTCTGGTACAAAGCAAAAAAAAATCAGTTCCTTCGATGTAGTTCTTGACCTCTTGGATGAACCTCTTCTGGGAAGGTTTGATACTGTGTCGAGTTTTTTTTCATTTGGAGATAATGACTTGCTGTGGTTGCTTTGAAATAGCTCTGTAATCCTTCACAGATGGATGTATTTCAATAACCTTCTTCCTCAATATTTCTGGAGTTTCTTTCACCTTTGTCAGAGTGTTTCTGTTTATGACCTTTTAACCACCTTAATGCTGTTATCAATCAAATAACATGGTGTAAAAGAAAACGATGAATATAATACCTAAGATAAAGCAAATTAATTGAATCATAAACTGGATAAGACACCACATGGGAGGAAACAAAAAAAAAAGCTAAAATTAATCTAAAACATTCAAACCATACATGAAACACAGACCAAAAATAAGACCTCCCATACAGTGGTACACCAATCAATAAAACAAAGATTGCATGACCAAATGAATACCATAAAAATCACAGAAAGTTATAATGACATGAAAACCCAATAAAATAAACGTTTCAAAACATTTAGAAATTTCAATTGTTCACCAGTAGAGGGCGATGATAAAGTGAACCCTTGAATCATGTAGATTCACTGAGAACTATTGAACAAGTGTCCATGGGCTTTATCTGATCAGTTTTATACATTTGTAGATGCTTTAATTATACATTAGAATAATTATGAAATGAATGATGGCAGTTATTAATCTCTTATTTGCCTGTTTAGCTTGAGCCATGGTACAGAGAAACAAGCCCTGAAAACTGAAAAAAGAACACATATTATACAGACACTCTATATTTAATCTTATTAGATGATTAGTAATCTTATTAGATGGTTAGTTTGATTGATTTTACTTTCAATAAAACTTTTGCGATACATTTGTATAAGGTGTTTTTAACCCTCTGGAGTCTGAGGCTGATTTGGGGCCTGGAGAAGTTTTGACATGCCCTGACATTTGTGTTTTTTTCAGTTGTTCATAAACATATTAATGGAAAAAGTGTCATTACACTGTATTCAGCACAAACTAGGCTATAATAATATGTGAGGAACATGTATGTACATGTTTGTGTTTTTGAAGGAATAACGTTTATGCGTGGTTATTGAAAAAACAAAAAACTTAAGTCACTCAAATAAGGCCAAAAAAAATAATATTATATATGTGTTCACAAGACTTCTGGGTATTGGAGGTTGTAGGCTAGAGTTTTTGCTTCAGAATTATGTAAACATTATCCTGATTACTCCTTCATATAACACAATAGAGAGATTTAAATTTTCTAAAACATCTTTGGTAAAGAAACATGCATGGAGGCGTGAATCATCATGAATAATGCTGTGATTCTCACCTGAGAAGACTCACATAATGAGTTGTAATGATCTGCATATTAATGAGGCCTTTCAGTCAGGTAGGCTGTGAAGAAACCCTCTGTGATCATGTCTCAAGCTCATCATGGTGTAAATCAAACATACAGAAAAAACAGCAATACTGTGAAATATTATTACAATTTAAAATAATGGTATTCTATTATAATTTTAAAATATAATGTATTTCTGTGATGCAAAGTGTCTAAACAATTATGTTACCTCTGTGGCATTTCATATAGGAGCTTAAAAGCATGAACATTTGGAGAAATATTGATGGATTCTCATATGTTTATATAAATTTTCTATACAGAGGAGTAATATTTATTCAATATTTATTGTCATCACTATGAGCACTGGATACTGTGTTTTCAATTCATACTTGCAGCCGGAGGGCGCGCTCTGCACATTTAGTCCACAAATGCCTCCTAAAGAAGAGCAGGTCATGTGACAATCCAGGAACTAACCGAACTAACAAAGGCTTCCAGAGATCACTAACCATGGCTATGCAAAACACTTTTCAAGACAATAAATACACGATTGAGACGATGTATGCATGTATTGACTGAATTTGCGTCTGAATAGCGCTGGCTCCGTGGGCGTGGCCGCATTAGCGGATAATGAGCTGAATCACGGACTTCTGACATGGCTCTCTTTTCATACAGATTACATAAACACAAAATTTTTGTTTTTTGATTTGACTTACAACCTGACATCTCAACGTTTCTTTAGACATAAGTCAAATTTTTTTGTGATTAGTATTCACTAAGTTACAGTTCATTTTCTGAGAACTATCAGATTGGACTTCGTTCAGAGGGAGACGAGAGATCACGTTCAGAGATCAAAAATCATGTTTACTCACACCAAATTATGGAGTGCAGCAGTCACGCACAAGCTGTTCACACCAGTACAGGAGAACAAACCACACTCACACTCGTTCATCGAATGGAGAACAAGAACAAACGCCCTTTCATTGAAGCCTGCCAGACTTTTAAAGTCACCTGCCCTATCACGTCACCAGCCTCTTAAAGGCATAGCATGCCCATTCCAGTTACAGGTGTTTTATGTGTTTTTGTTCAATTCTAGGAGGAGCTCAACACAGCACTGAAATCTTTACAAGAGAAACTTCAACACAATGAAAACATTAAAGGAGAGTTTGAGAAATCAGTTCAACACATCAAGGTGAGGAAACAGAATCAGTCATTTTTATCACAGCTTGTTGGATCACAATATACATGATCTGATATATTTAATATAATGGATTCCAGTTTGTTATTTCTGTAAATGACGAGCAGCGATCAGCTTCTGGATTTGTTATATGTCGGGTATCTGAGTTTATCTCTGATATTAATGATGTGAAGTGTTGATGTGTGTCGATTGAGATGATTGAAGTGAATGTGATTTGATTTCAGTCTCAAGCTGATCACACAGAGCGTCAGATTAAACAGCAGTTTGAGAAGCTTCATCAGTTTCTCAGAGATGAAGAAGAAGCTACACTCACTGCTCTGAGGGAGGAAGAGGAGCAGAAGAAGCAGATGATGAAGGAGAAGCTGGAGGAGATGAACAGACACATCTCAGCTCTTTCACACACAATCAAAGACATGGAGGAGATGATGAAAGCCAGTGATGTCTGCTTTCTGAAGGTCTGATTTCAAATCATTGGTTGATCGTTGGTTCATTGATTGAGTTCTTGATGATAAATGGTGTGTTTGTTCTGCAGGAGTTTCCAGTCTCAAAGGAAAGGTGAGTGATCTGCTCCTGTCTCTGGTCTCTCTGGTTCTGATCCAAAGCCACAGCAGTTCTGACTCCTGAATGTTCTTCCAGAGTCCAGAGCTCACAGCCGGATCCACAGATGGCTCCTGGAGCTTTGATTAATGTGCCGCGTTACTTGGGCAACCTGCAGTTCAGAGTCTGGAAGAAGATGCAGGACATCGTCCAAAACAGTGAGTCTGACTGCAGAAGATCATCTTTGTGTCTTTGGCAGGATATTAGCATAAGACAATGGATTGGGTGTTTGAGAGAATAACCTTATAGATTCTTCTAATACTAATGTGTCACAGAGTTGGTAACATGTAACATAAATTATCAAATAGAAAAAGAAAGTTGGAGTCTGTAGATACCAAACATGCTACCCATGTGTTTTTATTTAACTATAAATTTGCAACTTTTAAACATTAATACCAAAATAGTTCAAAAGAGAGAATTAAAACATAGAATAACCCTATAAAAGGAAAATCATGAGAGGGGAAAACTGGATACATGTTTATACATATCTCAAGTGGTTATATATAGAATAAGAAAGAATGAAGTCAGAGTGCAAAATTCTTTCTGATCGTAAAAGTTCTTATCAGTTTCCCTGTGTCCTGTAACAGGACACCTAGTTCTGCCTGTGTCAGGGCTCTACGGTAACATTTTTCATTAGGAGCACTTGTGTTCCTAATGAAAAAAATTTAGGAGCACTTTCTGTTCAATAACAGACACCAACATTCCCATTACAGGGCGATATTTGCCCCTTTAAATTAATTTCCTGGGGCATTTGTACCATTATAAGAGCAATTTGTTCTAATCTCAAATGTATGCATCATATTTAATCAATTTCTTAAATTAAAATAAATAAATTTAGTTAGGACAATAAGACCCAATCAGACTGTTACCAATCAAAAGAAATCCTCAAAAAATCCATCTTTGCACTACAGAAGTGGCACAGAAGCTCCATCTGAAATGGTATTATTTAGACATTTACATATGACTGCTTAATGCAGCTCACTGGTACATAAATATAACTTTTTGAATCTCACCTAGGGTGCCAAAAAGGCTAAAACGGCCCTGCCCACATGAGTAGAAGCACTTTAGCTTCACTATAAGTGTTTGAGTGTCAATTAAGAAAAGAACCAATGGGCTGCTGATATGTTTCATGGGCCGGTCTGTCAGAAATGGTAAACAGTTGGTACTACATTAAAACTGAAGGTTAAAATGAAATGATTTGTATACAAACTTATTACACATATGTAAATTTTTATAATAATAAAGTTATAATAGGCCTACTAACTTTATATTTCAAAAAAAAAAATTGGAGTAGAAATAATTTTAAACATTTAAATGGTCGCTGTCAACTTTACGAATTTATTCAAACATGCATTATATAGGCTATTGAAAAACATTAAAAATGATAATGAATATGTAAAATGACATATATTTAGAGTATTCTTCTAGCTGACTGAGTTTAATTAGGTAAAAGTGACGTTACATGACATTGTTTACAAGCTGTTATTAATGTCTTTCCATGGTCGAAACACTGATTAAGTGATTATAGGAGGCATTATACGGATTTTGTTAAGATGCACTGTATCATTTATCACACCATTTCATTTAAAAAACAACAGTGCACAAATCATATTGTGATTTATTGGATGGTTACATATCCTCAAGCTTTTTTAAGTGTATATACGGAAATCCTTGACCTTTCTTAGTGGGTATACGGCGTATACCTGCGTATCACGTAGACTACACCACTGCACTTACCTCCCTTTCTCTCGATGGGACACAAATGTCTGAATCACACATTTAATGTTTGTAGTTGATGCCGTTAAACACCGATGATGAAAGTGAGTGTGAAACTAATAACAGCACTGGCATTGTTTAGAGGGAAATGTGTTTGATCAAGAGTGTCATGATTCATAATAATCTGTGTTGGTTCACTCTTGATCATTAAATGAACATCAGAATTAAAGCATCTGTTGATTGTGTCTCATCAGCTCCTGTGATTCTGGATCCAAACACGGCTCAAAAATATCTCTTCCTGTCTGATGATCTGACCAGTGTGAGAAAGACCTGGTACGAACCACCACTTCCTGATAATCCAGAGAGAATCAACTGGGATTTTTGTGTTCTGGGTTCAGAGGGGTTTAACTCAGGAACACACAGCTGGGATGTGGAGGTAAAACAGAGTTCATACTGGAGACTTGGAGTAATTGCAGCATCAAACCAGGGGCAGGGACGTGTTTTCTCCAACACTGATGTCTGGAGTGTGGACTATCATCAGTACCAAGAGTCCCCAGGTTTTATATTTCGTGTCAAACAGAAGCTTGATCGTGTGAGAGTGAATCTGGACTATGACGGAGGAACGGTGTCATTCTCTGATCCTGTAACTAACACACATCTACACACTTTAACAGCCACCTTCACTCACACAATCTTTCCATTCTTCTGTTGTGATTTTTCTTCCTATCTGAGGATCTTACCGGTCAATAGTCAGTAAACATTACTCCAGTAAGTCTGGATCTTCCTGCTTTCATCATTTTCCTAATATTTAATCCATATCACACGAGTAAAGCCTTGTCCAAATACCCACACTTGCGGTCTTTGCACTTGACCACTTGTCTACTACACTGTTAGTCCGGATAAGTTGAATTTACTTAAAAAATTTGAGGAAACTGGTTGCCCTAAAAAAATTAAGTAATGTTAACTTAGTAATTCGAGTTCATTTAACTTAAAATGTTTTGTAATATTAATTACTTTGTTGTATATTTAAGTTCAATGTACTAAGCAAGTTAACTTGCCACCAATCAAAATTAGTCCATCGTTAATAGGTCTTTAATTGCTCACTGTTGCAGTTGGTCTGATGCTCACAGCCATGTTGGCTGGCTTATTGTGCCGTTTTTGTGCTTGGCCCCGTAATTGCTGCTTGCAGCTATATTTTATTATTATTATTATTATTATTTTCAGTGTCTGTTCGGTGCTCGCTAACTAACTAACAGAAGAGACTATTTGGTTCATGTCGGCAGCGTCTGTGTCCAAAGTTGGCCTGACACACCAAACCAACTCTCGACGACCAAGTAGCACGTCAGTTCTGCGCCTGCGCAAGATAAAATGCCTATCCGAACCAGCAGGTGGCAGTATCTGAACAGCCAATCAGAATGATCAGATAGCCAGCAGACAGACGAGCTCCGACGCCAATTCAACATTTCGAATCGGCCAAAAAAAAGCAGACGAGGACCAACTTCAGCCGACTGTGCAGAACACACTGAGAAAACTTAGTCGGCCGACGAATAAAAACTGGCCAACGGCCGACCGTATAAAAAAAGTTGACAAATATAAAAACTCAAGTACAGATTCTCCTAAAATACTTACTGTAACAAATTATTATTACGTTGTTGCGTTACACCACTGCTGGAAAGTTAATCTACTTGACGCAGTTTGGTGTTTACTGTTTGTTAAATAATTTCTTATATCTTGGGCTTCACTTTTTGACTTTCTCTGTTTCTTAGGATTTTTCCATTGTGCACATCATGTACCTGCATAGACAAAACAAGAAGTAGTAGTCACACACACACACACACACACATTTACGCACATACATTTCTTATTTGTTATATTTCTTGAAATGCCATACATGGTAAGGTTTGATTCTTAAAGTCGGCATGAAATCAAAATTGACCTTATTTACTTTGTTAGTGCATATTACTAGTCTTGTGGTGAACAATTAATTTGTACAAGTTAATACACAGAAAAAAATTGTTTGTCGTGGTAATCTTTAATCAAAATCTGAAAAGTTACTTCCGGTCTGGAACGGCGTTCCTTCTCTGATGCAGTCGTTTGGGTGGCTCGCCAATGTATTTGATTTCTCTAATACATAAAATAAGTAAGCTTGACCAGAGTTCTTGTGGGGAGAAGAGTTTATTGAAGGTAGTAGTGTAGCACAGTTCTTCAGCAGCGATGTCAGCGTGTCGGCCTTCAAAATATCTTAACCCAAAGTTCTGTATGTGGGTCAGAACTTTATACATGAAGACAAAAGGGCTACAAACAACAGAAAACTGTTAGGTAACATTGTTGCAAAAAATTGTGAAACAAATATAAAATAAAACAGCTAAAATAAAATTTAGTTGGACCTGATGTTGACGATCAATATGAAAGTGTTACTGAACATTTGTTTTGTACCCATTTCATGGTTTAACTGCATATCTAAATGTGCAGAAGTGTTTGAATCTTTCCAACATGAATGTTGTTCAGCATCATGAACGAATGAAGAATAAACACCAACCTCTTTGTTCTTCAGTATCTTCAGTGTGTTTCATTCTGCAGGGTTCTGGAGGGCTCTATAGCCACCCAACTTCTCAAGATCCAGAAAGGTTCTCAAAACATATTTAAATCAGTTCATGTGACAACAGTGGTTCAACCCCAATATTATAAAGTGACTAGAATACTAAAACGACTAAAATAACGACTTTTCAACAATATCTAGTAATGGCTGATTTCAAAACACTGCTTCATGAAGCTTTACAAATCTTTTGTTCGAATCTTACGAATCAGTTGTTCGGTGTGCCAAAGTCACGTGATTTCAGCAGTTTGATACACGAATCGCTTCACTGATTCGAAACAAAAGATTTAGTTCAGAAGCAGTGTTTTGAAATCGCCCATAACTCGATATTGTTAAATAAAGTCACTATTTTTGTTTTTTTGGCACATAAAATGTATACTCGCCGCTTTATAATAAAGGATTTGTTCAAATTAAAATTTCCTGATAATTTATTCACCCCCATGTCATCTCAAGATGTCCATGTCCTTCTTCAGTCGAAAAGAAACGAAGGTTTTTGATGAAAACATTCCAGGATTATTCTCCTTATAGTGGACTTCAATGGACTCCAAATGGTTGAAGATCAAAATTACAGTTTCAGTGCAGCTTCAAAGCATTCTACACAATCCCAGATAAGAAATAAGGGTCTTATCTAGAGAAACCATCACTCGTTTTCTAAAACAAAAATTATATACGTTTTAACCATAAATGCTAATCTTGAACTAGGGCTGCGTTCCACTCCAGTTTTAGACACGCACTCGCGAACTTCCCTAAACACTTCCCCTCGGGGGAATCCCTGCCGCCATTTTGAAGTGCGTTCCACTTCGTTAAGTAGACGAGGGAAGTTTACATGGACAGACCCTCGCTCCCTCGATTTTAACCTACTTCAGGCAGCTCCATAACCCACAATGCAACACGATTGTGACGTCACCGCATATCGCGTTTAATTTACCCTACCACAAACAACTCTATGATATATAAATTATTTTTTAAAACTTTAAAACACACATATATACATATAGGATGCTGTATTAAACAAATTTGTAAGGGGAAAAAATAAATAATAAATCAGCTCCATTGCAGATTCCAAGTGACCAAGGGCTTAGGACGTTCCAGTTCAGCCCATTGCAAAGGTTCCGCCAGAAGTGGGCACTCGTGCAACATAAGCAATGACGGACATCCAAGTCAACGAGACCGAGGGAAGTTAGCGAGGGAAGGGCTTTTAAAAACCGAACTGGAACGCAGCCTAGCTCTCTTCATCTTCTTCTCTATTAGAATTCCAGCAGTGTAGACACTGCTAAGTGTATTACTGCCCTCCACAGGTCAAAGTTTGAACTAATTGTTATATACTTGCACTAGCAAACTTTGACCTGAGGAGGGCAGTAATACACTTAGCAGCATCTACACTGCCGGAATCCTACAAGGAGAAGAGGATGCACATGTTTGAAGGTGTGAACATGTTTGCCCTTGTGGAATGGAAGGATAATGAGAAACAAACTGGAAAATGGAGCATTGTTCTAACAATTCAAATGAAAGATTTAAATAGTGACGGGAGAAACAAAGCTTTGAATCAACTGAACCAATTGCTTTGCAAAATGATTCATTGTTTCGAAGCATTCAAAGCGCCACACGCTGGTGACCTCTGCTGGTTGAAACACTGTAAATGCAGTGGTACACTCATTGAAACAGCTTTTACAATCCCATTGCAGATGTTTTATGTGACGACACAGTGAAGACATGAAACAATCGGTTTGTGCAAGAAACCAAACAGCTGCCTTGAGCATCCGGTGTGTGAGGTCTGAAAACACGCTCTGATGACGGAAGTGATCTCTTGCGTGTATATTTCAATGAGTGGCTACAAATGTATGGTGGTCAGCAAGCCATGTTAATAGCCCCACTACCACGGCACGGGTGCTGCTTCTTGGAGTCTTCAGCCTTGAAACACTTTTGAGAAGCAATCTCAGAGGTATGTCATTGGTAGTAGTGCTTAAATTTGGTTGAATTTAGTTAATTTTGTAGATTGAACTTTATAACTGATCTCTTCAGATATGGGATGAAAATCAGGAAGTAAAACACATTTGATGTTAAATTAGGCTTATTTACTGAGATTTTAAATAGTAATCTGTAAAATGTT
Source organism: Megalobrama amblycephala (assembly GCF_018812025.1). Lineage (NCBI taxonomy): Eukaryota > Metazoa > Chordata > Actinopteri > Cypriniformes > Xenocyprididae > Megalobrama > Megalobrama amblycephala. The sequence continues at coordinate 13,262,599 of NC_063044.1, read as the reverse complement.
GCTGTTTCTTAGGTGGCAAGACAAGGAAGGCGAAAGAGGCCCTGGACCGGGTCAAAATTGATGCTATAATGAGTATGCATGTTACAAAGTGTATTTTGTATTGTTCTTGAGTTGTTATCCCCAAGCATAGCTAAGGTATTAAATGTTGAGTACAATCTGTAGAAGGAAGGTGCATTTAATGGATATTAATAAATTTAATAATATTAATAAAGGTGCTCTTTATTAATATTATTATTATTATTACAGATTCAGTGATCCGTGATCCAGAAATTTCCTGGAACCACAAGGGCCCAGGCTAGGGATAGCTGTAAATCAGAAGCTCACTGAGCTGAGGGCCTCAAAAAAAGTGTAGATTGAACCAGGCTGCACTATTTGCTATTTTAGTCAGGGCCGTGCACAAACATTTTAAGGGGCAGTGGCCCAAACCAAAAAAAAAAAAGGGCACTAAAGGGACGGGAGGATATTGGGGGGTGGGGTCCTTGTTAGTACAAATTATTAATTTGTTACAAATATACAATTAAAAGAGAAGACAGCACCTTGACTTTGACTTTTGTATAATACCTTGACGAAGGCTGTACGCCAAAATGTTGGTTAATATATAAAATTATTAAATAAAACACATATCTATGGTGATTCCCCATCCCTGGAACCCGATTTGTTGTATGTTTGTTTCCAATTGAAAGAATTTTTTGGCATAAGGTTAATGATGAAAGCACATTAACCCCACCCCCACCCCATAAAAAAAACACTTCACCAGAAATCCCGCCCTGCTGCTAATTTCATTGGTTACAGTAACGGGTAGGTTTAGAGATCAGTGGTTGGTATATGCGATCTGTACTGGCACTTTTGGATGTCCACCACAGGCTGCAGCAAGACTCTTCTTGGCTAGCCAGTAGTACCCGCCTTAAAAGTAACAACCCAGTTTTAAAATGGATATACTGGATATAATGTTACAAAAACATGTTGTATTAAGGTTTTAATGTCATTTTTACTTCATTTTAGAGATGCCAGGAAGCACACACAAAATGTGCCCAGGGTGCAATACCCTAATAAGTGTTGCATACAAGACTTGCCCACTTTGCAAACAACTGCAGCCGTACAAAGCAAAAGTTGCAGCGAAGAGATGCAACTTTCAAAATAAAAAATCTGAATGGAAGCAGTCAGTCAAGAAAAACAACAACAGGACAGTTGTTCTTAATAGCAGCCATGTGTTGGTAAGTTAGGTCAGGGCTAAGGGATTTATGAAGTGAAGTCAATTAGCGCAATAAAGTTTAACAGTCAATAGCCATGTTTCCATGTGATTATAAAGCAAACTTTTGAAATGTTGCAAAAAAAGAGAAAAATTTAATCAAATGTCAATCAGGTGAGTTTCCATCAACTGGTTTGGAGTAAATAAATTAAGATCCCGCGAGGGGATCCTCCCGCACTGAGGCCGCCCTGTTTAACACCTGAATTACCCGTAGCAGATCTATACAGGTGGAGCTGGGGAAGGTGAAAGCGTGCTGCACTGCTAAGGCAAATGCTACTCATGTATTTGAAGACTGAGCATGCAAGCTCATTGGCTACTAATACAGCAGGAACCAATCATCTGTGGCCTATAGATATAATGATGTGATTACGAGCAGTTCAGTTAAGGACCTATTAGCCTGATGTCAAAAAAACTGATGTCAATTTGATGTAAAAAAAACTATATAAAATTATATAAACTATATATAAAATAAAAAAAATTAATTACCACCAATAGGATTAGGGGTGGGGTTAAGATTCAGATAGACTTGAGGGTGAGGGTGGTCATAATTTGGCAGGGAGTCAAAATTCAGCATGGCATCGGCATCACACGGTCCACAGGCTGAGCCCTGAAGGACCCGTGCCCCTGAGCGACACCGGGCAAGCGGTCTCCCATACACCACATTTCCTACACTGCCTGTCAGACAGGGTTTCAGTGCTGGGCTCTTCCCTCTTAGCTCGCCGCTACTGAGCGAATCCTGGTTAGTTTCTTTTCCTCCGCTGAGTAATGTGCCTGACTGCGTAAACAGCTGATCAGTCATGCGAGTTTAATGTTCGCTACGTCAGAACTTGGGCAAAGCTGTTTCGATGTCCCATTTAGCGCATTAACTTTTTCGAAAAAGGCAAAAACCATCTCACGCGAGCATGACTTTTTTTTGGGGGGGGGGACTAGATTGATGGGGTTTTTTCGAATTTTTCCAATAATCTTTTCTAATGCGATACTTCAAAAAGCGTATAAAAATACATTGATGAAAATATGGCTGGTGAAGCAATGATAGCATTTTTGGACTATGTAGTTATAAACCAGTAGTAATTAATTTCTTGATATGAGTTGTTTATCAAATATGACCATTAAACAGCTGTCATGAAATTAATGTTAAAAATTAAATCATTGTATTCTGTGCATGTTTTTTTTATATATAATGTTTTTATTTCAGCTTGACACACTTGCTGCACTTTATTTCTTCCCCATACTACTTTTGGGGAAGAAATCCAGGGGAACCTTGGTGGCCGATGTCATCCTAGGAGGGGATTATGTTTTGGATCCCCATTTGCTTCAGAGGGTTAAACTTATGTATGAAGCTGTGCTAAAGAGTAAGCGTTTTTGTACAGATATGAAGCTCTGTAATCTGGTAACTCAAAAGAATGTGAACAAGTATCATTCTCTTTATTTTTTCATTTTAGCAATACGTACCTGGTGGAACATATTTCTGGCGCTGCAAAAAAGTGTGCAGAGGTGCGTATTTCCTACGAGACCAGGTTGGGTTTTGAGCTGCTTCATTCTGCATCTCTGGCTCTCTCCATGTCTTCAGCCGTGACGCTGCCCAAAGAAGAGTATTAAATCCTCGTGGATTTATACTATGTTTAAAAAATAAAATAAAATAAAAAATATCACAAAATACAGAACCCATCAAAAGATTTGAAACATTACAATTGTGTAATGTTTTAGAAAGATGTCTCTTTTAGGCCATTTTACATGCAGTTTAGTGAATTCATGAAACTTACTTGATATGCTCACAATCTCTGACAAAAGTTTTTCCATGCATCGTTTATTCTAATGTGTTTCTGTATGCACACAGAGGCATATCGTATAGTACAGGGAAATGACTGACCAAAATCCAACGCGATAAGACGGTAGAGTGCGAAAGAAAAATTAATATGGCGAACGACAATACCGGAGGCGGCAACGTTTACGAATGTAAGTGTAACTTTTTATTAATAAGAACATCTTTGTAAAGATATTCTGAAGCTAAATGATACACGTTTATTTGTTGGCACAGTAATTAAGTTTTAGACACTAATTAGTGCGTTTTGCAGTTGTATACAACAGATGATCATTTGGTCGATTTTCCTCATATATGTTAGTGAACTGTTGTACAGTGTATTTAACTTGCGTCTTTGGAAATTATGTATTGATGAATTTTTATTTGCTTTAGAGACGGATGAGGATGTTAGACGGCTAATTTTTAAAAAGAACTCGGTTTGGTCATCTGTTTTCTGGGCGGAGAATATTTGAGTTTTAGGAATTTTTCTTCTCATAAATGAATACAGTTGAGGTTTTATTAATGTACATTTATTACTGTGTAAATCATTAGGTGTACTACAGAACAGTACTGAAGGAGAAGGGCCTGCTGGGTGTGGTATCCCTTTCTAGAGCTGCCAAAAAGTGGGAAAACCTAAAAAAAAAAAAAACATACAAGGCAAGATATTTATACAGATTTGCTTTAGACCCTTTGCATAATCTAAAAATATTTTTTAATAAATCATGAATTGTACATTTGTAAATGTGAACAGACACCAAAAAAAATTAAGTTTTATCCCTGAATTTGATACATATAAGCAGTGATGGGAATAACGGCGTTATAAATAAACGGCGTTACTAACGCCTTTACTTTTTTCAGTAACGAGTAATCAAACGAATTACTTTTTTTCCCGTTACAACGCCGTTACCGTTACTGACAAAAAAAATGCCGCGTTACTATAATTGAGCTCACTGAAGCGGTTTTCATCCGAGTACGCTCTCTCTCAGCCATAGGACCTGCAAAGTTTTTTCCTCTGGTGTGTGCTGCGGTTAGTCATACACAAATATAATTTTAAACTGATAATAATGTATGATGCGCTGTGTGTGTGTCTGTCAGAGCATGCGCGCTTTTTGATGCTTGATCGAAAATATGTGAAATGAGTTTTTTTCTAGTCGACTAGTAGTTGTTCATTTAAGCTATTAGTTGACTAATCACATTTATATTCATTTAATTTCTTAAATACTGGAGAGAATAAACCATAACAAGGAGCGTTTACATAATATAGGCTATATAGCACTCAAGGGCACGCATAATTGCCATAAAGAACCGGCAAAAGTAATGATTATGAGTGTGACAAAAACAGCAAGGAGACATTTTAATTGTTTATTAATAAAGTAATGTTTTCTGAATCAGTGTCGGCTGCAAAGATGAAGTTGACATTGTTGATTCTCATTGCTGATCATCTGCTCATATGGACGCGCCTAGAGAGATAACGACCATTTAATTCGGATTAGGCTACATAATCAGAGTAGCCTCTTTCTTTTCGTTTTTAATAACTTCATTTTCGTTAAAGTAGATATTTCAAACATTCTATAGATATATTTCTCATATCTGCGAGGCAAGCAGCCTCTGAGTTTCGGTTCATTTAGCCTATAAGACGTGCTCCAGTTCACGCGCCAGTGATCGCGCCCGCGCCTCCATGTCATGATTTTATTGTCTGCTATATTTGCTTGTTATATATTAAATCAAAGCAATTGGTAGATGAAACATTGATTAAAATTAAGATACAATTTTTACAAAACGAAATTCACTTTAAAGAAAGGCTTTCTACAAAGCAAAACTTAATGATGTGGTCAAAATCTTATCTGACCCACTCCATGACTCCTGATATATTTGCGCATCTTATGAATCATCTTACTCACGCTGTTCACTAACTTTTCATAATCGAATAAATGGATTTAAAACATAACATAGGACTATTTAAACATAAATATGAAACTACGTTTTCTTTAATGGCTACCAACACAGTACAGATAAATTTCATGTCGTGAGCAAGAGCGGATCATGAGTCAGGAATCGCATCAAGAATAATTTATTCTTAGACTTACATGTAATATTGGGGGCATTCAATTTATTTGGCATATTTTTATTTTATTTTTTTTAAAGTAACGCAATAGTTACTTTCCCTGGTAATTAGTTACTTTTATAATGATGTAACTCAGTTACTAACTCCGTTACTATTTGTGAGAAGTAACTAGTAACTATAACTAATTACTTTTTTAAAGCAATGTGACCAACACTGCATATAAGGTATCAGAAAACATTTTTACAGATCTCAAGCTAGCACAGACCTGACCAAACATAACATTCACGGACAATTATACATATTTAATCCACAATCCATCTCTGTATAGTGCCAACATATGGAAAACTCTACCATACTTATTAACCAGCCTGAGGTCTGCTTTAAACTTAAGAACATAAAGATGAAGTTTAATTGGTTGTGTGACAGAAATGTGGACCGCAGGCACATAGTAACTAGTGAGAATTTTGTAGAGAAATGAAAACAGGTCACACCTGCACGATTATTTGCACTCGCACAAATGCTCCATACAGGCACGTGCACAGGTAGGGCTCAACCTGTGCAGAGCACATGCCCTTTTTGTCCTTACACTCCGAAGTGCCCTTTTTTTTTTGGAGGTGTTTTATTTTATTTATTTTCTTGAATAAATCAATGAATTTTCTTGAAAAAAAATCAATAAATTTACAAATATATTTAGCCTAATAAAGGTATTAAAAAGAGCTTGTGACAAAATCTTTTTGGATCCGCTCAAACTGTCAGTCAAACCTCTTAACTCCGCCCCCTGAGTGCAGCGAACTGAAGTTCCACAGCAGCAGCTGAACGTCTTGCTACAGTAAATAAATATATTGTTGTTTGAATAAGTAGGCTACAACGTTGTCTTTATGAAAGAAACATTAGTATGTCTATAAAGTTTCATATTTTATGCATTTGAGGCCTGAGACCGGCGGTGAAGAGACAGGGAGGGGGCTAGCATTTGCCTTCTAAGTCATAGCTAATACCAATAGCCTACAAATAGCCTTAAATAGCCTGTGCATACAGTACAGTAGTATTACATCTTTTATAAATTGAGATTGTGGCCAAACGTATTTTACAACAGGAAAAATTGAGCGCTCATAACCTATTGATGACGACGTAACACGTAGCCTAATGTGATGCCATCGTTTTAATGACGGACAAATGGCACATTTGCACATATTCGCTGGTCAAAAACCCGGCGTAACTGCATTTGAATTTGACAAAAAAGCGACTGAGTGATCCCCGTCGTCAGCTAGGTAAAATATATTTCTAAGGAATTTCTTCTTTGATTTATGATGGCTATCTGCATACACTTAATTCATTAACATTTAATCGTATTATATATGGTCACACAGTATGGTTAATGTTTACGTTGTTAATATGTATTTGCTCGCTAGATAATGTTTTTAATCTAGTATTGTATACTCCCCGCTCTTCACATGTATAAACATAGTAAAACATGGTTTTACTACAGTAATGTTGTAGGAACTAAAAAACATTACAGAATCATCAGGTCATTGTGCTTCTTTATATTTTATAATGCAGAATGTAATGTGTGTGTATTAATGTGTTGAGAGGGACATCCCTGGATCACAGTGAAGTCAAACATCTTCAAACACATGGCTCACAGAAGATTGCTGTTGTAATTATTTTTAAAGAAGCCCTGAAACCCTGTATATATATATATATATATATATATATATCGTGCCCTTTTTTTTCAGTTTCAGCACATGCCCCTCAAAAGGTCTGTGCACGGCCCTGGCTCCATACATATTTTGAGGTTGCACGCGTTAAATTTAGGAAGCATATGTGACCAAAATGGTCGCAATTTTGAGCCTTGCGATTTGCTTCTGTGGGAAGATGTTGGACATTGCCAGGACAAAATTAGAGACAAAAAAGTGAAACAAGTAATGGAAAATATTGCCATTGCAGTTGGTATACTTTATCAAAATGCTGAAGAGGAGGCTGCTCAACTGAGGTGCCGAACAAGAGCCAGGATGCAGAGGAGGATTCAGAAGAGACGTGCCTTATTAGTATTACTCTCTAGCTTTGTACATTTGTCTAAACATTAAACCTTCTTCATAAATTATGGCCTGAGACGGCTCTGCGGATCCCCTTAATTGTTGTTAATGACTGTATATTTTGTGATACCAGCTGCGAGTGTGTGTGTGTCCGCACTTGGCAGACTGCCTACGTTTATATTTTTGAAGGACTATTAAAGCTGTGTTCATTGCACTCTCTCGCCTCTGGGTCCTGTTTCCCTTACAAATGCTTTGTATTTTCTTTGTCAACAGCAGATAAAAAAAAGTGATTCCACATCATATTTTTGATTGATTGACTGTTAGACATTTTATAAGTATTTGCATTTAGATAAAGCAATAGTCATAATAATAGTTGTTTTGTTACTATGTTTTCTTACCCTCAGAATGGCCCATTCATTCCCCACACCGCAGAAACTGGCCTTCAAATGTGTGCAGACATGCCTCAATGAGAAAGCTGCCTCATTTGTGAGCAAAGACTCAAAAACTGAAATAGCTGCTTACAACACATCATCAGTCTGTGCCCTCAAACTCCTGAATTTGAGGAGGGTGACTCTTATATTCTCAAACTGCACCTTGTCTAACAAACATGGGCAGGATCATCTGCTCTAGGTGTGCCGGAAGAGGCAGAAAGAGCTGCTGGAGCATCACTATCACCTTCTGCCACGTACAGGCGGGAGGTTAATAAAATAAAAGACCAAAGGAGTGGGTCAGCAGCAGGTGGCAAACAGTGTAAGTACAGTGCCAACATGGGCTTTCTTAACACTTTCATGGAGGAAGGAGCCAGCAGTGGGAACATGTCTGAAAGGGTTATGGAGGCCAAGATGGCAGCTGATGAGAAACGCAGACCAAACTGGAAGGGGAAACAAGTAAGCCAGGCAGATTCAGCAAACAGCCAGAAATACCCAGCATTGCTTCCTGTGCAGCACTGTTGCTCCCTCTGCTGCAATTTCCCAACAATCTTCAGTGGTGGGAACAGGCATGAAGTCCTCCACCAGGGAAAGTCATTAAAGTTCATGTTCATGTAAAGGCAGGTGTCCCAAAACCTTTCGCAATATAGTGTATCACGTACTTGAGTTTTTCAAGCCATCTCAAGATATTTATTGACAATAAAGTATATGAATAATGCATCTATTAGAAAATCTTTTTAATGTTTTTTGAAAGAAGTCTCTTATGGTTGCCAAAGCTGCGTTTATTTAATCGAAAATACATTAAAAACAGTAATATTGTGAAATATTATTACAAGTTAAAATCACTTTTTTGAAATGTGAATATATAGTCAAGTGTAATTTATTCCTGTGATCAAAACTGAATTTTCAACATCATTACTCCAGTCTTCAGTGTCACATGATCCTTCAGAAATCATTCTAATATGATGATTTGATGCTCAAGAAACATTATTATTATTATCAATGTTGAAAACTGCTGCTTAAGATTAAAACCATGATACATTTGTTTTTTCTTTGATGAATAGAAAGTGAATTAACAGTATTTATTTGCATTAATTTAGTAACATTTATTGAATATAAATATTTTGTAACATTATGAATGTCTTTACTGTCAATTTTGATAAACGGATTCCATCCTTGATGAATAAAAGTATTAATTTCTCTTTTTAAAAAAAATCATACCACAAATGTTTGAATTGCATCACAATTTCCACAAAAATCTGAATCAGCACAACTGTTTCCAACATTGATAAAAATCATAAATGTTTCATGAGCATCAAATCATCATATCAGAATGATTTCTGAAGGATCATGTGACACTGAAGACTGGAGTAATGATGCTGAAAATTCAGCTTTGATCACAGGAATAAATTACACATTACTATATATTCACATAGAAAAGCATTATTTTCCACACATAATGAACTGATGAATTTACACCAATTTATATCAGTAAAATTAATGTTTTTAGGGCACAAATACCATATAAAATTTTAACAGGTGTGATGTTTTTTTCTCTATACACATATGCATTGAAGCACATTCATTTTTACCAACTGATTATGACTTGGGTAAAGTTGGTTTTATATTCGCACATTCAGACTTCTGATAAATTCAGACTTTCCAATAAATGTGCAATAAATTAATGTTTGCGAATTTTAAGCAGCGACATGATATTGATAACCAACGACTGTCAACTTACAACATTTTTCACAGTCGATCAAAATAGGCAAGTATTGTTTTAATGGCATATTTACTTGTGAATGTCCACTGAATGGCCAATGTAGTGTGATTAACAAGGCTATTGAATACGGATGTCCGAATGTGCAAATATAAAACAAACTTTACCCAAGTCTGATTAGGGCTGGACAATTATGACCTAAAGTCAAAACCTCGATTAAGATTAATGAGTGATTATGGTTTTTGTCCTCATAGTTCACTGACAAGGTTTGTACTGTAAACATGCTTGACTATTAAAAGGTGGGATATTTTTTCGTTTTGAAAGAGTGATGTGACATAACAGCTCACTTTCAGCAGTTATTTTATCTATGGTTCGTAACATTTCTTACAGATTTAAATAGTTCCTTCAAAAGTAGAAAAATATATGCTATAATAAGTTTTGAGTTTCTAAACTACTTTAGTGATAAATCACAGGACAGTACTGACTAGTTTCTGCGTTCCTCTCAGTGCACGCGATCTTCTCGTTTTCAGCTACTGTTTGTATGAGTGTTCATGACACACTGCAGCTGCGCGAGCACAGTAGCTCGATATAATAATACACATCCGATCGTCTAATCGCTTGAATGTCCAACCCGACATACAACTGACAAAGTTTAGTGAAGACGCAAGGCTCACCGCTCACGCGCTGTTGTCATGAGTCATCAGGTCTCCTTCAGGACCCCGCAGTGACCCCATTGGTTCAGCGGACTTTTAATGGTAGTATTTTTAGCGCCTGATTACAATTCCTGCGAAATAACATCATGATTTATATCGTTTAAAATGCGTTATAAAGCCCATTAACGATATTTAAATTACTTGGTTTATATACTAGTATATAACTGAAGATATAGGTTGTGAAATCAAGCATTTCTTACTGTTTTTTTTTAGTTAGCTTATGTATTAGCATAGCATTCATCTACTCAATTACCCTGCTAGCTTAGCTTTACACAGTGCGCATTTAATTTACCCTACATATGTGTTAAATGTCTGTAATAACTTGAGAGAGAGACAAGATGAATCTGGTCAAGATGAAGACTTTTACTCAGGAGGAACTATCAGCAACCAGTACACACACACATGTCACAGAGTCACAGGTGGATTAAATCTACAACTAACATCTTCTTCTTTGCTGTATTTAAGCCAAGTCAACCGGGAATAGATTGCCCCCTGCAGGTCAATAAACCATAGCTCAGGCTATAACATCTCCCTTCCCCCCAAGTTTACAATATTTCTTCATAAATCACAATACAATAAATTTCATTCAACAATCATGTTACAATTTTTTTTTTTTTTTTTTTACAATTTGTGTTTTGTTTTTTTTACTTCAGTTCATAATCTTTTAAATGACCAGGCAATTTCTTGGTTCTCTGTGACCGTCTCACAACAGGGCTAAAGGATTTGGTCAGTGATTCAGTGGTTATCTCACCAGGTTGAGCAGAACCCCCAATTAATTCAGGGGGATTAGTCTCACTAGAAATGTCCTCAGTCTCTATTTCCTCAGTCTCTTTAGCCACTACAGGAGCCGAGTTATCAGAGAAGTCCAAATCAGGATATTTACAGTCCATAACCTCCTCTGGAAGGTGTACAAGCAATTTTTGTCGGGCATGAATTTGATCCACATGTCTTCGGACCACTCTCCCATCACCCAGAATCACCTTATAAGAAAGTGGTCCAGTCACAGTCTCAATATGCCCTGGAATCCATTTCGGTCCATAAGTAAAATTCCGAACAAGTACTGGATCTCCAACACCAAAGCTACGTTCATGGGCCTTTTTGTCATGATGGACTTTTTGCTTTTGTTGTTGCTCCTGAATCTTTCCAGTTAAATCAGGGTGTATAAAGTCCAAAGAACATCGCAATTTCCGTCCATGCAACAGTTCAGCTGGAGAAAGTCCTGTGGTGGTCTGAGGAGTAATCCTGTAACTGAATAACACTCGAGCCAATTTAGTTGCAATTGTTCCTTCAACACATTTTTTTAACATGCCTTTAACAATTTGTACAGCTCGTTCTACTAACCCATTACTGGAAGCATGATAGGGTGCCGAAGTAACATGTCTTACTCCATTTTTTTTCAGGAACTCTTTGAATTCAGCACTAACAAAACAAGTAGCATTATCTGATACAATCAGTTCAGGTAGTCCATGGTTACTGAAGCTAGTACGTAAGCATTCAATGGTTGCAGCAGAGGTAGCTGAGTTCACAGGATACACATCCATCCATTTTGAATGTGCATCAATCAAGACCAAGAACATTTTTCCCATGAAGGGTCCTGCATAATCCACATGCAATCTTTGCCATGGTTTTTCTGGCCAATTCCAAGGATGCAGTGGAGCTACAGCTGGAACGTTTCTGTGTTCTTGACAAATACAACAGGTTTTAACTAACCTTTCCACATCCTGGTCCAATTTAGGCCACCACACATAACTCCGGGCTAACGCTTTCATCCTAGACACTCCGGGGTGACACTGATGCAGCTGGTTCAGGACCTCTGATCTACCCACACTGGGAATGATTACGCGAGCCCCCCAAAGCACACAACCATCCTGGACACTTAATTCATCTTTTCTTGAGGTGAATGGGTCAAACTCTGCTCCTATTAATTCCTGCAGGGATCCTCGTTGCACCATTTCTCTCACTCTAGATAATACTGGATCTTTTTGGGTCCAACTTCTCACTTGTTCTGCTGTAATCAAGGTTATGTCTGCATTCTCCAGCATCAGTACTCTTTCCTCCTGTTCAGGGACAGATTCTGTTGGCAAGGGTAACCGACTTAGAGCATCTGCATTTGCATGATCCTTGCCAGGTTTGTAGATTATGTTGTATTCATATGCTCTTAATGTCACAGCCCATCGCTGAATCCTAGGAGATGACATTTGGGGAACAGATTTTAACTCGTTAAACAAAGACAACAAGGGTTTATGATCTGTAACGATGGTAAACTTCCGACCATACAAATACTTATGGAAGCGTTGTAAGCCGAACATTACAGCCAATCCTTCCTTGTCCAACTGCGAATAATTCCGCTCAGCTTGATTCAATGTCCGTGACATAAATCCAATGGGTCTTTCGCTACCATCGGTCATCTTATGCGAAAGAACTGCACCTAAGCCATAAGGAGAAGCATCACATGATAAAATCACATCCTTCTGGGGATCATAATGGACCAGAACTTGTACTGATTGGATCATTTTTTTAGATTGCACAAAAGCAGCTTCTTGTTCTTCACCCCATTTCCATTTTGCATTTTTTCGCAGCATCATATGCACTGGGGCTAACACAGTAGACAGGTTGGGCAAAAATTTGTTATAATAGTTTAACAGTCCCAAATAGGCCTTCAACTCAGTCACAGTCTTTGGCGAGGGAGCATTTTGAATAGCAGTCACTTTTTCTGGTACTGGGTGTAGGCCGGTCTCATCTACTTTATGACCCAAAAACATTACCTCTTTTTCCATGAAAGTACATTTACTCCGTTTCAAACGCAGTCCTGCTTCCTGCAACCTTTCCAATACCCTGGCCAGCATTTGGAGATGCTCCTCATCATTGCGACCGGTCACCAAGATGTCATCCAGGAAAACTGCCACATAAGGAAGACCTTGCAGTACTCCCTCAATGGTCCTTTGGAAGATAGCAGGACTAGAAGAAACTCCAAAGGGTAAAACACGGTAAGTAAACAGCCCTTTATGGGTATTCACTGTGACATATTTCTTAGACTCTTCATCTAATGCAATCTGATGGTAAGCGTGACTCATATCCAGTTTAGTGAACTTCTGTCCTCCTGACAATGTCGCAAACAGATCATCTAATCGAGGGATGGGGTACTGTTCCAACTTTGAAACTCGATTTACTGTTAGCTTGTAATCGCCGCACAGTCGTACTGTATTATCAGGCTTTAAAACTGGCACTACAGGTGCAGCCCATTCAGAATGTTTAACAGGTTCTATGATGTTGTTTCTTAGCAGGCGTTCTATTTCAACTTCTACCTTTGCTTTCATTGCATAAGGAACTGGTCTGGCTTTGAAAAATCTGGGAGTGGCTTCTTTGTCCACATAAATCTTGGCTGGTGGACCTTTCAATTCACCCAACTCCTCCTTGAACAATTCTGTATGGTGGCTAAGTACATCAGGCAAGGTTAACTTTTCAACCCCTTGAATCTTGTGTATGGCCTCCCATTTCATGCCCAATTCCTTGATCCACCCTCTGCCCAATAAATTGGGTCCTGTTCCAGGCACTACCACTACTGGCAATTCCTTCACAGTTCCCTTGTGTCTGACGACCACTTGCACAGAACCCAACACTGGTAAGGCTTGGCCAGTATAAGTTTTTAACTTCAAAGAACAGGTCTTTAATTCTGGCTTTTTATGTTCTTCCCACAATTTGGAAAAATTTGATCCATTAATTACGGTCACACCACAGCCTGTATCCACTTCAAAAGGTATCTTGAAATCATTTACAGCCAATGTGATAGTCAGAGGAGCGACCTTAGGAATCTCTGTTTCTTTCAAACTGTGCACTGTAAAAATACCTTCTTCATCAGATTCACTTTTTTCCTCTCTGCTGACATAATGTGATCTCTGTCCTCCTCTGGCCACAACTTGCTTGCGTCTTTCTCCCCCTTGAAATGTTGTTTCTCTGATGGAACTTGTTGATCTACATACTTTCATTATATGTCCTTGTTTCCCACATTTGTGGCATTTCTCTGAAATAAATCTGCACTCATTGGCCAAATGTTGCAAATTCCCACATCTGTAACAAGCTCTACCTTGACTATCTTGTTTTACTGAGGTTTTATGCACTCTCATTGCAGTAGATGTTTCTGAACGTTGAGCTTGCAAATCCTTTACATCTTTATTGGCTGTTTCCAATGCTTGCGCTATTTTCAACGCCTTCTCAAACGTTAACTCTGATTCTGCCAGCAGTCTACGTTGAATACGGTCATCATTTATTCCACATACCAGTCTATCCCGTAGCATCTCTGTTAATTTTTCTCCGTAATTACAATCATGTGCCAATTTCCTCAATACTGCCACATATTCAAGAACACTTTCCCCTTCTTCTCTTGATCTTGAATTGAATTTAAACCGTTGTACAATTTCACTGGGTTTTGGATTGAAATGCTCTTTCAGTAAATCCACTAATTCCTCAAAAGTCTTTGTTCCTGGTTTAACTGGACTCAATAAATTCCTCAGTAGACTGTATGTTTGACTTCCTACAGTGCTTAACAGTATAGCTTTTTGCTTGGCTGCTTCTGTAATCTCATTTGCCTCGAAGAAATGTTGCAAGATTTCACAATACTCTTCCCAAGACTGCGACTGACTATCAAATGGTGTGACTGTTCCTACCATATTGGCCATCTTCTTTTCCAAAGCTCCCACTTGTATGGATCCAGCTTTTCAAAACTTCCTTTTCCTTGTTTTCATCCTCGTCGCCAAAATGTAATAACTTGAGAGAGAGACAAGATGAATCTGGTCAAGATGAAGACTTTTACTCAGGAGGAACTATCAGCAACCAGTACACACACACATGTCACAGAGTCACAGGTGGATTAAATCTACAACTAACATCTTCTTCTTTGCTGTATTTAAGCCAAGTCAACCGGGAATAGATTGCCCCCTGCAGGTCAATAAACCATAGCTCAGGCTATAACAATGTCCAAATATTTACTTTATTATATTAACTGTGTATTATGTTTGTATTATTCAAGTAATTTTTCATGTTATTATAAGGTGACCAGATTTCTGAAATGGAAACCGGGGACATTTCCTATGTGAGTGGTCAAAATACCACCAAAATCTCATTTGTTATTATCTATTAATTAAGAAACGGGGACAGTACATTTTTTTTATTTTTTTTATTGTTGTGAGTTTCACATTTTACATTAATAAATATTATGATTTAATTTTATTATTGGGATTTTTGGTCTGGTTTTAATACAATTTACCAAAATAACTAGCCAGTAGGCCTAATTACAAAAAAAACTATTAAACTATTACACTATTTTGAAAAATCACATTACAAAATATAATGTGAGATAAATAACACAAACAATATTTGCAACATTTATTATTGAATTGAATATTTTAATTTTCACGAGCTGTTTATACTGTAAGTTAATTAAATAATTTATTATATTGCATCATATTAGGTGTGTCACAGTGAAATAAAAAATTTAATTACTTTTACAGAACATATAGTGTGTTGCAACAAACATTATGTTGGTTTATGTTATGTCTTTATTATCTTATTCAAGAATAGAAAGGAAAATAGATAGGAAAAAATACATTGTTATTCATGGCTGTGTTTCTAATGTAATACATGTGCATTCATTTTACATTTCAAGCATGTTGTTAGTGCACTTAATGTAACAATATTATACAATAGTTTAATAGGCTTTAATTAGTCAAACACAATTATTACAGGTTATTAAGATTTTATTTACACAAAAAAAAACTGCAAACTGTTGTGCCTCTATCGTCAAAAATGTCCCCACTGTTGCTTGACCCTTGATATTTAACAATGTTTTTGATTTGCACTAGGGATGCGCAGATCGATATATAATCGATACTGACGTTGAGTATCGAAAGTATCAATATTCAAATTAAAATACTAAGGTGTTTTTTTTTTTTTTTACCAGTGATTTTGTTTAATTAACAATAAATTTAATGTGTACAATATGCATTGAATTGGACAAGTAACCTATGTTAGCGAATAATTGTGCAGTAGAAGTATTTTCCTGCTCATCTGAACACATGCAAATGCTGCAAGTCAGAACCAATCAATCACAGAGAGCGTTCACATTCAGACAGGACTGCATGCGTTTAGTGTCGTAAAAAAACATTGATGCTTTTGGGAAAAACGCAGCACAGAACAATGCTTATCCTAAGACTGAACAACATAATATGTTTAAGTTAGGGATGGGCGGATCGATCCTAAAGTATCGATACTTTCGATACTGGCGTGGTATCAAAAAGATTGATTCTCAAATGGAAGTATCGATCCTATCTGGTTTTTTTTTTTGTTTTTTTTGGGATATTTTAATAATAGTAGTACGCCGTATATTATTTACAATTTACTTAAATAGGAACGGCAATGGGAACTACATCTTCAGCTGTATCTCTGCTTGTCGAGACAGTGTTTGCTCACTCTGTCAAAGACAAGCAAGCACGCACAGCGCAGGATTTTAAAGGGAAACGAGTGCGTGGCTGCGGTCATGACTGAAAGAAAAAGAAGCATAATCTGGAGTTATTACACTCCAGTTAACAATGAAGCTTCGTGTGACGTTTGTCAAAAAACAATACGCCACACTTTTTTCAAAAGCAAGAGATTTTGATCAGTCAAAGAAAAACAGTCTGAAGAGGAGAATGTCAACGTTCACTTTGTTTCATCTCAAAAACCTATAAAGGGAAGAAATGTAGAAACGTGACAATTATTGAGAAAAAGTTTGTGATGTTACATTTTTTTTGTTATATTTTGTTTTTAGCCTACAGTGATATCTTTGTTCATTTAATTAATAATGTTCAGTATTTTTTAATAAATGTAAAAAAAGAATCATGTTAATTGCAGTTTATTTAATATAAATAATGATGGCTATCAAAAAACAATATAAAATCACTCACATGAAAATATTTAATTGGAGTATCGGTATTGGTATCGATATCGTCGATACTTGTCTTTAAAGTACTTGGTATCGGATCGGAAAGAAAATGATTGGTATCGCCCATCCCTAGTTTAAGTTATTTCACAACAAGATGAAATAGTAGCCTATGTAGTTTTTGCAATTACATTTATTTAAATTGAACATTAAAAGTTTGTATTGATGTTCTATTCTGTAACTACACTGTCAGAATACAAAGGTTGCATTCTGTTTGTAAAAAGAAAAAAGCAGTTCTTGTCAGCAGGTCCTCAACTCAAGCATAAGCTCTACACTTCACCACAATGGTAATCTCCAAAAAAACACTAACATAACAAAAACTTTAACATAATAGAACATTAAACAGTAAGAAGTCTCTCCATATTTTCATCTTTCTAAAAAAAATGCATAAAATAACACTTTTTCAACATTTAGTCTCCCAATTCAGTCCGGTGCAAAGCATGATGGGAAGTCCTGTTTGTTTGATTGGTTAATTGACTGAAACATGTTATTTCAAAATGAAAACATCAAGTGAGTTATAGCAACATTTCAAGTCAATCTAACATGAAGAAATCACATTTGAACCAGAAACAATGCTGTTAAATCAAAATAAATTGTTTAAATAATAAATATATTATATATACACACACACAGTGTATATCAAGATCTTTATATATCCAAGTAATACACGTGTCTTCTTTGAAACACAGTGTTAATCTGAAGTTAAACCTCCTCCTGGTAGGTTTCTGCAGGTTTCTGTTAATCTGATTTAAAGGGCCATTTTATTCTAGGACAAGGCTTAATCTCTGTCCGGGAAACAGCCCCTTAATAGGCTTTTTAAAAGTGCCTTAGAAAAAAACATTACTTGTGTTCATCTTGAGACAAAACAATGACACTGACATATTTCTACATTTATCAGAGCACATTTCGTTCAGTTAAAACAGCTCAGTTCAGAAGCAGTTCATCCTCCGTGAGGTCGACTGTGGAGGACTGGAGCTTCATCACTGTCAGAGTAACTCCAGAGGATCAGAGGAGCAGGACAAAGAGAAATTAATTCTGGGTTATTTTATGTTGTCACAATGACAGTTAAAATCTGAATCTATTTGATATTCAATGGAAACTTTTCTAGCTGGACAGTGTACTGAATCACAGATTGATGTTCAGAATGGCTTTTTATCATTAAATCCAACATTACCCTTGACAAGTCATGCATTATTTGAAAGACCAAAGACTCAAGTTTTAATGTTTGCAAACGTAATTGTTTGATTTGTTTCATAAATCAATATACAGTCATAATGGAGCATGGCTGTCACCTGGTGGCCTTTTTTGGTGTAAAGCCTAATCAATGTCACTCGTATTTAATTCTTATTTTTACATTAAACTCACATTTTGAACTTGTTTTGAACAATGTTGAACAATGAACAATGTTATTATTATCATTAAAGTTTTTTTAATCGGTAGATGTTACATTATGATAAGTTGTTCTTCAAATTTTATTATGCACTTTGTTTATATTTAGTATAACTATGAAATTATTGTTGATATGACAGGCACATAGGGGTCCTCTGTAAGGGAGACTGGCATTTTCAGCTCTTTTTCTAACATTATCTGCCCCACGTTGGCACTTATACACAGATTAAGTATTCTGTCAATGCATCTGTTTGGCAACATATGAATGGACTGTATAGATAATAAATATGAAAATACCTAAAATAGTACAGTAAGTTATAATGGAGCATGGGTGCCACCCAGTGGATTATTTTGGTATAACACCTCATCGGGTCCTAGTTGGGCGGAGACCCTATTCTTTTCTTTTTACATCTTTGATGTAATGTAAAAAAAAATATGATAGAGTGTCGTAAATAAATAATAAATCAAGGCAGAATATTGAAACAGGAAGGCAAAGAATAGAAAGAATCCCAGCAGGTTTGTTTACTCGTTTATTTCAAAGATGGAAAATAACTAGCAGATTTAAATTAATGATCAATGTGCATTTTGAAATGATGAACAAGAAATATTGACATTTTAGTAATAAGTTAACTCATGATTAAAACACAAAAAGGACACAATATATACATCTATAATATATACTCATACACATATAAATCATTTTCACATATAAAGTATCAATACAGAATATGTATCCTCTCAGACTTGGAAACAAATTTCACAAATATCACAGATGCATTATGTTTCCTCCTCTTAACATTAACTATACACAACAGAAGATGGGAAACTATTACTTACAACAAGTTCCAAAAGTTGCCATATTCTAAAGGTAAAAAAGAAAAACAATGTTTCAGAAGAGATCTGGGCACACTGTAAACGGCGTTTGACTTAGTATTTGCACGTTCAACTTGTAAACAGTGACTCGGTACTTCCGCCTACGTCAAGCGTGACCTTTTCAACATAATTGCGTATTACGTGACATCACGAACGCGCATCGCAGAACAGAGCAAGGCAAGCATTTGTGCTTATAAAACTTATTTTTTTAAATGACTGATCATTTCACTAGATAAGACCCTTATTCATCGTCTGGTATCGTTTAAAGCCTTTTGAAGCTGCACTGAAACTGTAATTTTGACCTTCAACCGTTTGGTGCCCATTTAAGTCCACTATAAGGAGAATAATCCTGGAATGATTTCATCAAAAACCTTCATTTCTTTTCGACTGAAGAAAGAAAGACATGAACATCTTGGATGACATGGGGGTGAGTAAATTATCAGCAAAAGTTTATTTAAAAGTGAACTAATCCTTTAATAGTTAAGTTTGGATCATTTTCAAGCCAAAGTTTGAACTTTAAACTATACAAAAGTTTACTTATTTTGTCTGTCAGCTCCTAGTTGTGTTAGTCGAGTCAAATATGTGTTATTTGTGACGATAAGATGATAAGAGTGTTAATTGGGCTGCTTGTGAACTCTGAACTTCTGTTTATTTCATTTTAAGATTTCTCATGCGACATCGATGCACTGCATTCTGATCAGCCTTTTGGTGCTGTTTGTCCCAAATACGTGTTTTATTCGTTTTTGTCATGTTCTGTGTTAAAATAATATTAGGCAAGTGTTAGCTATTAGCATATGTGCTCTCCTGTGTAACGGCGCCATTTTAGGGCTGTGTTCTTCTCTCCTCATTTCATTTAAACAAATATGTCAAATGATGGTTACCTGAGTTTATAGTTTCTCTGTATTAGTGATTTATATTTTATTTTCTTTAATATATGTTTTATTTAGAATTGTCCACTATATGTTCACAATCACTTTGTAGAAAATGTAATCAGCAGAGTCTAATATCTCGTCCTGCTGTTAAGCATGTCACAAATGTTGAGTTTCATATGCTGATTATTGACGTCTTGAGTGTCTAAATTAAACCGTTGTTAATAACTTTATGCTCACAATATGGTTTCATACATTTTGATTGTCTCAGTAGTATCACATGATCAGTAGCATTTAAACTAATTAACAACAAAACACACTTCTGCTCAGTGAATCAGGCCACTTCAGAATGACTTTAACAGCATCGCCTGATGTTATTCTGTCTCAAATTCTTCAGATACAGTAAAAGAGTTTTCTGAACACACTGTGAAAACTAACAAAACAATCAAGAGCCCAACTAGAGGAAACACTGATCACCACAATGGTGACATTGATGTTTGTTCCTGCTTCAGAGTTACTTTAACACAGACTTTTTTCACAGACAGACCTCAGATTAAGCCAGGATTAGGCTATGATATAGTTCAGTTAAGATGTTTTAGCATTGAGGTCATAGTTTGGGGTGGACAAAAAATAAAAAACTCTGAATGTAGCGCAACATTACCATTAACTATGACGTCAGTATTGTCATTTCCCTGGTCCTGTAATGAACTGGCCTGTGTCACAGGAGTCCAGGAAGAGACAATAGGGGAAAAAGGAGGTGTAGGAACTACAGTATTGGAAGTGCAATGATTTGGGAGGAGAAACTTGTTGGTTAGGAAGAGGTGGGAGGGTTTGATGGCACACCTTCCCTGGAAACTGATCACAACATCTAACTTTTATAGATTGATTTTCTTACCATGGTTGGCTGTGTGGCATTTGGATGCACCAATCGGTCCGAGAAAGGGATCCAGATGTATGTGCCAGTGTGCAGGGGTCAAGTGAACCAGGAGTCAGTGTGAAAGACTTGAGGGAGGAGTTGGAAAGACAAAGAGATAAGATGAGGAGGGCAGAGGGAGCTCTAAAACGACGGGAAAAAAAATGTATTCTGTCCTACAGAAAAAATATGTAGTGTTGGAAAAGAAATTTGCTAAAAAAAAATTCTAAAGATTAGATAAAAGCGATATCTGTATGAAGAGTAAGAGGGGCATGAGATGGGGAAACACTACAGTCAAAAAGGCCATAAAACTGCATTTTGCCACCGGCTCAACAGGCTACAGACTGCTTCAAGACATGGAGATTCCTCTCCCTGATATCAGAACACTGCAAAGAAGACTGCAGCATATAAAGATTGAGCCAGCAGTGTTAGAGGATGTATTTGACATGCTAAAGCTGAAGGTTGACAGCCTGTCAGAGATGGAGAGGGAGTGTGCGTTACCTGGCCACGCAGGAATGGCAACACATGCGTGTGTTTTTATGTTGGCAGGAACAACAAGATGGAAGCAAGTAGTGGCTTACCACTACAGTGGTAACTCCACTAATGGGGCAACCTATAAGCGCATCATCCTCAACATTATTGACAAGGCAGCTTCCATAGGGCTTCACGTGGTTAACATCACCACTGACATGGGCAGCCCGAATCGGGCAATGTGGAAGGCATTTGGCATGGATCACAACAAAACATCTGTCCCACATCCTGCAAGACCAGACAGGAGGCTATAATTTATGCCAGACGTTCCACATCTTGTTAAGAACTTGAAGAGTGCCCTGGTCCGTGCCCTGGTCCGTGGACAGACGTTCACAATTCCTCTGGATACGGTAGAGAAGGAGAAACTCTTCTTCAGGAGGGGATGACATTGAAAATTGCTCCAAATCTATCAAGTAAAACCCTTCAACCAAGTCATTTTGAGAAGATGAAGCAATGAATATCTTTAGCAAGGCAACCAGTGCAGGCCTGAAATACATGGTGGAGCAGGAACAAAGACCACAGCATGGTGTCTGGAGCAGGTGGACCACTGGTTTGACATCATGTCCTCTCGCCACCCAGTAATGGCACTCAGCACACACAAGATTGAGGAGTACCAAAAGGCCATCAAATTCCTTCAGGACACCATCCAACTCTTCCGTGGGCTGAAGATTGGACGAACGGGTAGCTGGAAGCCTGTGCAAACAGGAATTGTGATGGCAACATCTTCAATTCTATCAATACAGCAAGACATGCTGCCCCAGGGACACAAGTTTGTGTTGACCAGCAGGTTTACCCAAGACTGTCTTGAAAACCTATTCAGCTGCATAAGACAGAGGAATCCAGTCCCAACTCCAGTAGAGTTTCAACAGGCACTGAAATCAATATCAGTTGGGAAGTTTCTTGCGACTGTGAAAACAGGAAGTTGTCAGGAGGAACAGCCTTTTGGCCGACTTCCTGGACACAAAGCAGTCACTTCCCAATCCTGGCCTCAGAGTGGAGGAGCTGATGGTGCGCAGAGCTGCTCTCACGAATACTGAGATCAGTGCTCTCTACCACCTTACAGGCTACATTGTGCATACAGTCCTGAAGGAAAGCACAGTGTTTTACTGAAGCTGAAAGAGTTCAAGCCAGGTGTACTTTGTCGACCGTCACAAGAGGCCTTCAATTTAGTCCAGCAAATCAAGGAGCTGTTCTGAACTAGGACCAGTAGCTCCTTTATGGATCCAAATGCCATGGATATGCTGGAGAGAGAGGGTAGGCTCTTGGACAGCAGGCTTCCTTCATGCCATGATCTGCAAAAAAAAAAATAACCAACAGATACATCAGGCTGAGGTTAAGAATTGCAGCAAAGCAGATCTGTGCTAATAGAAAAAAAGCTATCTGATGATGGTCATCTTGGAAGCAAAAGCCAGATAAAAAGGGCAAAAAGGAAGCAGCAAAGCCAAGAAACATCCAAGCCTACAACAAGCAGGTCCCCACCAAACACCTTGCTTGTTGCCATGGAGGAGTTTAATCTGACCTTTGTTCCTACAAATGTCCCACATGTCTTCAGCATCAATAGGTATGGAGGGTCTGTTTTGCCTGTTTTCTGGTTTCTTGTCTTATGTTTATACAAGTTTCATTGATTGTATGTGTTATTCATATATTAGTCCAACATATCTGATTAAGGACATTTTGAGAAAGATGTGACTTGTTTGTGGTAACTCTGGCACTTGACAATAATTTTCTGACTAATTATAGACAATATTATATTCTATCTTACACTTCCAGCCTCACTATCACCCCACCAGCTTTAGCACTCCACTGTTCAAATTCACATCAGCTTCATCATCACTCCATTGCTTACAGGATCCACAAGCTCCCTCAGCCTGGCCACTGCTCCACTCTCCACTGATAATCCATCCTGTTGATAACAAACAAAACAACATACACATACAGTGATTGTGTATGGCTTTGCAAATTAAATCCCACCTCTTCGACAGCTGGAACTTACTTAACTTACTGAGAGTTACTTTATCTAGGTATAAGTCTTGGTTTAGACTTCTTTTTCACCTCCTAAAAGAAAGAGAAAAAAAGTGAAATATTGTAAAATTACATGTAATCCAAAAATACTTAATATTTACAAAGATGTATTCTGGTTTCACATGTATACGTTCCATTACACACATGGGACTGTTAGATTAAAGTTTAATGTGTCAATAAAGCAGCAGTGTACATGTGCTTCTTTCATCAATATTTTTAAGAGCCATGAACATGAGTTATACAGCTGAAATTCTTCACTGTATTCTAAATAGCAACTATTAAAATCATGACTTCAGTTTTTTGGTCAAAAGTATAAGTATAATAATCTTTCTTTTTGCAACTAAACTTTTTATTTGCTGGGATCATCCACATTTATGCTACATATCCTGTCACTCATCACAATGCAATGTCTAACACACAGTCTGTGTAACTTCAATGACTAAATTAACAAAGAACAACCTTGCTAGATACAAGCTAGCCATGTTATCTAGTTGAGGTAGCAAAAAAAAAAAAAAAAAAATTCTAGTTAAGCTAGCTAAAGTTAATTGTAATCAGATGTACTAATACGGTCGCAAACAAGTGTTAATCACTAACAACAAATCTAATAACCAACGATAAACGTTGTATGCCAACGAACTTGAAGAAAATTTGAGGTAAATGTAGCCCAACATCAGATTATGGTAGCTAATATTAGTTAAGTGTTTGTTACTTAAGCTAGCAGCAATTAAGAGTCTGCCTACCTCCAATAAACATTAACTAAAGCTGGCTATAAAAAATTCAACTATTATCTAGATTAGTGAGAGGTCGGTAAATGCGTTCAAATGTCGAAAATACAGTACTTTCATCTACTTACCAGCGAGCGTACTTCAGAAACATTGAAAATGTGTGGAGTTCAGTGCTGGAACTATCAGTGTTTGGAACTATTGGCTGCTCCACGACAAGCGTTACTTCCGCATTCCAAAGTTCCTATGGCAGTCTATGGGAGTGTCACAACTCTGTTTTTCAACGGCTCTGGTAGAACCTAGGTAGGATATCTAAGTCCACTAAAGGAGGGAGAGCGTTTTTACATTTGGCTCCTAAACTGCAATAGCTTTCCAAATAATGTCTTCCAAATAATCGGGGCTCAGACACACTCTCCCAGTTTAAGTCTAAATTAAAGACATCTCTTTATCCAAGCATTCACGTAATGCATCTCATACTCCAACTCTGAATCAACATACAAAACTGCCAAATTTTCTATGTATTGTAATCATTATGATCACAACTTGTAATAATTATATTCTATTCCTGCCATTGACAGAATTGTCTTGCTTTCCGTATTGTAAGTGTTATATGGTAGGGGCCGTTATCACACATCTTCTGAAAGAGTACAGAATCTCCAGAGCAAAACACAGGCAAAAAAGAAGCAGAAACAAGCGATAAAAGCATTGCTTATGTACGTTGTAGTCATCGAAGAAAAACAAAAAGTGTTTTTCTCAGCTATTCGTTCAAAGTGTTCAGTTTTTTTTATGAAGGAAATAGTTCAGGAGCTCATTGTTTCTGCCTAAATGAATACATGATGATAGCTAACTGCATGATCTGTACAAATAAATGTACATTTAAAAAATAATAACTAAAAAGTGACAATGCTGTAGTTTAAAGTCAATTACACTACATGACTTCTGCCCAGATATTCACCTAATTTTCAATCTAGAGAAGAGAGTCCAGAATTCTGAGTTTCTCATTCATAAATAAAACTCAGTCATTCATGCGACTCCACTTGAAAGGCACATAAACATAGAAGGAAAAGGGAATGAGGAAGCTGCTTTACAGACACGCCTGTTTTCCACACGTCACTCAAACACAGAAGCAGGAAACCATTTCAACTTGTCAGTTCAGGGAAACAGAAACTGAAGTGTAGTTGAGCTGCTGTGTGTTTGTGTCGCTCTCTGTATTCATGCAGTAAAATGGCAGAAGCCAGAGTTTCTCAGGATGAGTTCACGTGTTCAGTGTGTCTGGATCTCCTGAAGGATCCAGTGACTATCCACTGTGGACACAGTTACTGTAAGATCTGTATTACAGGCTGCTGGGATCAGGAGGATCAGGAGAGAGTCTACAGCTGCCCTCAGTGCAGACAGACCTTCAGTCCAAGACCTGCTTTAGCTAAAAACACCATTCTGGCTGAAGTGGTGGAGAAACTGAAGAAGACTAAACTTCCTGCTGACTGTTACGCTGGAGCTGGAGATGTGCAGTGTGACGTCTGTACTGGAAGAAAACACAAAGCCGTCAAGTCCTGTCTGGTGTGTCAGGAGTCTTTCTGTCAAACTCATTTTGACCGTCATGAGGAATATCACTCTCGTAAGCCACACAAAGTGATCGATGCCACTGGACGACTGCAGGACATGATCTGCCATAAACATGATAAAGAGCTAGAAATGTACTGTATCACTGATCAACAATGCATCTGTGTGCGGTGTAAGGAGTATGAACATAAAAACCACAACACTGTATCAACTGCAGCACAGAGGACAGAGAAACAGGTATGAACTGAGAGGGATTGTTCACATAGAAATGAAAGTGCTGTCTTTACTTACTCACCGTCATGCCATTCAAAACCGGTTTGACTTGCTTTGTTCTGCAGAATGTAAAAGGTGATATTTTGAAGAATGCCTCATCTATTTTAGTCTATACATTGAAAGTCAATGGATACAAAAGTTTCAAGAAAAAGCATAAAAGTAATCTAAACAACTCCAGTGGTTAAAAAATAAGTGTGCTTAAGTGTACTGATGTGCACTTATAGTGTACTTCAAATAAAACGTATATTTAAAAAAACACTTTGAGAAAATAAAAGACAAATTAAGTGTACTGAAAGAGAGTAACTTTCATGACTGTTTCATAAGTACACTTTATAAAGTACACTCTGTCATAATGTCAACTTAAAAGTTTGTCACACATTAATGTTTCAGATCATCAAACAAATTTAAATATAAATCAAAGATAACACAAGTAAACACAACATGCAGTTTTTAAATGAAGGGTTTTATTATGAAGGGCAAACAAAATCCAAACCCACATGGCCCTGTGTGAAAAAGTGCTTGCCCCCTACACCTAATAACTGGTTGGGCCACCCTTAGCAGCAACAACTACAATCAAGCATTTGCGATAACTTGCAGTGAGTCTGTTACAGCGCTGTGGAGGAATTTTGGCCCACTCATCTTTGCAGAATCATTGTAATTCAGCCACATTGGAGGGTTTGAGCACGAACCGTCTTTTTAAGGTCATGCCACAGCATCTCAATAGGATTGAGGTCAGGGCTTTGGCTAGGCCACTCCAAAGTCTTCATTTTGTTTTTCTTAGGTCATTCAGAGGTGGACTTGCTGGTGTGTTTTGGATCATTGTTCTGCTGCAGAACCCAAGTTCACTTCAGCTTGAGGTCACAAACAGATGGCCGGACATTGTCCTTCAGGATTTTTTGGTAGACAGCAGAATTCATGGTTCCATTTATCACAGCAAGTCTTCCAGGTCCTGAAGCAGCAAAACAGCCCCAGACCATCACACTATCACCACCATATTTTACTGTTGGTATGATGTTCTTTTTCTGAAATGCTGTGTTACTTTTACACCAACTGTAATGGGACACACACCTTCCAAAAACTTCAACTTTTGTCTCTTCAGTCCACAGAGTATTTTCCCAAAAGTCTTGGGGATCATCAAGTTCTTTTCTGGCAAAACTGAGACGAGCCTTTATGTTCTTTTTGCTCAGCAGCGGTTTTCATCTTGAAACTCTGCCATGCAGGCCATTTTTGCCCCGTCTCTTTCTTATGGTGGAGTCATGAACACTGACCTTAACTGAGGCAAGTGAGGCCTGCAGTTCTTTGGATGTTGTTGTGGGGTCTTTTGTGACCTCTTGGATGAGTCGTCTCTGCGCTCTTGGGGTAATTTTGGTCGGCCGGTCACTCCTGGGAAGGTTCATCACTGTTCCATTTTTTCTCCATTTGTGGATAATGGCTCTCACTGTGGTTCGCTGGAGTCCCAAATCTTTGG
This sequence comes from Megalobrama amblycephala, assembly GCF_018812025.1. Taxonomy (NCBI): domain Eukaryota; kingdom Metazoa; phylum Chordata; class Actinopteri; order Cypriniformes; family Xenocyprididae; genus Megalobrama; species Megalobrama amblycephala. Next base: position 13,234,997 of record NC_063044.1, on the reverse strand, counting down.
AAATGGGTTTATAACCTTTTCCAGACTGATAGATCTCAATTACTTTCTTTCTCATTTGTTCCTGAATTTCTTTGGATCTCAACATGATGTGTAGCTTTTGAGGATCTTTTGGTCTACTTCACTTTGTCAGGCAGGTCCTATTTAAGTGATTTCTTGATTGTGAACAGGTGTGACAGTAATCAGGCCTGGGTGTGGCTAGAGAAACTGAACTCAGGTGTGATAAACCACAGCTAAGTTATGTTTTAACAGCACTTTTTCACACTGGGCCATGTGGGTTTAGATTTTGTTTTCCCTTCATAATAAAAACCTTCATTTAAAAACTGCATATTGTGTTTACTTGTGTTATCTTTGATTCATATTTAAATTTGTTTGATCTGAAACATTAAACTGTGCATTTTAATAATATATAATCTTTGTACACTTTTTAAAAGTATGCTCAAGTGCTTTAAAGTTTTAAAGCACTTGAGTTTAAAATTTAAAATTTTGATTCCTGAATCAAATCAAATCATTGATCAACTCATGTACATGGAGCCCAAATCAAATGTGATGACATCAAAAACATCAAACTTCATGGGTGTTTGTGTCATGACATCATGTTTAGTCATGTGACTGTGACATGCAAGAACCAATGAGGTTTGATGTTATTGACGTGTCACCATATTTTATTTAGCCTCTGTAAACAGCCGAGACATTCTTCAAAATATCTTCTGTTGTGTCTCACAATAGATAGAAAGTCATATATGTTTGGATTGACATGATGACAGAATTAAACTTTATGGTGAAATATTCATATAAAACTAGACCCTGATGAAATACTGCCTACATTTCAGTTTCATATTCATTCATAATCTCATTTCAGGAAACTATGAATCTGTGGTTTGAACCTACAGAATAAACTCACCATGCTAGATCTTTAACCCTCCACCAATTCTGGATTAGTGATAGTAGTTTTACGTGTCATTTCCTGTTATTGGTTTGTCCTCCAGAAACGGCTGAAGGAGAAGCAGATGAAGATCCGTCAGAGGATCCAGCAGAGAGAGAAAGATCTTCAGCAGCTGAGAGAGGCTGTGGAGTCTCATAAGGTGAGTCTGGAGAAGAAGAGAAGTTTGAGATGTCTCAGTCAGGACTCACTGAAGCCACTGTGTGATTGTGATGTGTGTCCTAACAGCGCTCTGCACAGACAGCAGTGGAGGACAGTGAGAGGATCTTCACCGAGCTCATCCGCTCCATCGAGAGAAGCCGCTCTGAGGCCACACAGCGGATCAGAGATCAGGAAGAGACTGCAGCGAGTCGAGCTGAAGGACGACTGGAGCGACTGGAGCAGGAGATCAATGATCTGAGGAGGAGAGACGCTGAGCTGGAGCAGCTTTCACACACACAGGATCACATCCATTTCCTGCAGGTAACAGAGATCTAGAAGAACAGGATCATAGTGGACTTGAGCAAGAGAAACATTTCATGTCAAATAGTTTTTATCACTAAATAATGGATAAGAGCAGAAAGTATCTGATTGTGTGAAAGTGCTGGATTGAGACGAGTTACTGAAGATCAACAACAGATCTGATATAGAGCAGGTTATTGGCTGAAGTTTTGATTTGTGTTTTCTGTAGAGTTTCCAGTCTCTCTCAGCTCCTCCTGAATCTACAGACGTAAATGACGATCCCTTCAGTTCTCTCTCCTCTTTTGATGGAGTGAGAGAATCTGTCCGTCAGCTGAGAGACAAATTGGAGGATTTCTGTAAAGAGGAGCTGAAGAAGATCTCTGACAGAGGTAAAGTCCTGCACCTCCATTATACAGACGTGTGTAGAAAGACCCTAAATGTGAACGTACAACAGTTCCTATGATTTATAAATGTCCATGTGCACAATTCTTAAATTACATTGTTCAAAGTTTATCTTAAATTCACGTGTAATGTGAACAAGTGCATCAAAATCCACCTTCAGAACGGCCACAAATATCCCTTGATGGTTCAGAAGTACGGCACTCATCATCAAGAGCAAGTGTTTCTATACATGATGCAGGATGAAATCCATGAAATTTAGCATCAAATCTGAGACGTGTGTTTTATAAATGAGGCCCCTGGAGATTCATCTGCTCTCAGAAATGAGTCTTTCATCATCATATTGTACAACATCATATTAGAAATGAATGCATTTGATTTTGTCATTTCTCTTCACACTGTTCATGTCTGTTGATTTCCACAGTCACATTCACCAACATGAATCCCAAGACCAGGAACGACTTCCTACAGTGTAAGTCACTGAGAAAACAAGCAGAGAAACTCACTGAATGTGTTCATGTTCTTCCTGGAGAAGGAGAAAGAAAACATGATAGAAGAGTTTAATAATTGATCATGATAATGATGATTCAGGATATCTGGTCAGCTGACACACTGATGATACACTGAACATTGAGCCATGAAGAGTTCAGATACATTAAAAGATCAGATTGATCATTCCTGATTGTGATGTGTTTTATCTCCATCAGATTCCCATCGGATCACTCTGGATCTGAACACAGTGAATAAACACCTCCGTCTGTCTGAGGAGAACACAGTGATTACTGTCACTGACACACCACAGTCGTATCCTGATCATCCAGACAGATTTGATTATCCTCAGGTGTTGTGTAGAGAGAGTGTGTGTGATCGACGCTGTTACTGGGAGATTGAGTGGAGTGGATATATGTATATATCAGTGTCATATAAGAGCATCACCAGGAAGGGATGGGGTGATGAGTGTGTGTTTGGATATAATGATCAGTCCTGGAGTTTGATCTGCTCTTCCTCCAGATACTCATTCATACACAATAACATACAGACTGATCTCCCTGTAAAGCCCATCATCATCAGAACAGTGAATGAGGAGAATCACTATAGAGTAGGAGTGTATGTGGATCACAGTGCAGGAACTCTGTCCTTCTACAGCGTCTCTGGAGACACAATGATCCTCATCCACACAGTCCAGACCACATTCACTCAACCACTCTATCCTGGGTTTAATGTTGATTATTATGGATCAGTGAAACTGTGTTGATGAATCAGAACAGAGAGACTCTACCCATAATGCTTTGAGCTGATGATGAATCAGTGACAGTGAGATGTTATAGAGTCTCTTATTTTCTCTTCATTACATTAATACTACAGCTGAACGTTTGCAGTTGAAATAGACAGGAAGAACACTGTGTGTGTGTGTGTGTGTGTGTGTGTGTGTGCTATATTGTATGTACTGAAAACAGACTCTCTACCTTTACTGCTACTCAATATACGATGTTTTGCTGGAAGACATCATGGACTATGGGCCTCTGAAGACTTCTGTGAGAAACGAGCAAAATCAATTTCAATTTTAGATCAGCTAAGGAGGCTTTAGGCAAGACACGGTTCATTTAAATACAGTTGATTCAATGTGTTATTTGCAAGATATGCACCAATAAACATTTTGAGATCATGCAGTCCTGACAAATTTCATTTCAGGTAAAGTGGATTCATCATTTATATTTCTTCATTTAAAACATGATTTATTAACACATATTGTAAAACAATCATATTACAAAACTTATTTAACAACCACAAAGATCATATAGCCCAAGCTATGAGTGAAACATAAAAATCATTCACACTTTCTACTATTCGATGTCTACTTAAATATTTAAGAATCAAAATATTCAGGCAGATGTGCACATCCCAAAAAACCCAAACTGGGCTCAGGTGCAGGACAACAAAAAAACTAATGAAAAAAAAGAGAAATGTGAAGTCCGCATGTGAAGTCAGTTTTTTACTTAAATATTTAAAACATTGTAAGATATGATAAAGTAATGAGTGCAAACTGTATGAATGAAATGAAGCACGATAGCAAGTCGAAACAAATGTAGGACTATATTTTTTTCCGCAGCCAAATGGCGCATGCCGGAAATCCTAATATATATTACGATTTTTTTTGTCTGCTCACCAAGGCTGCATTTATTTAATTAAAAATACAGTAAAAACAGTAATAGTGTGAAATATTATTATGGTTTAAAATAACTGTTTTCTGTTTGTATATTTTATATCCACTTTTTTAAAAGTAATTTATTCCTGTGATCAAAGCTGCATTTTCAGCATCCTTCATTTTATTTCCTGAATAAAAGTATTATTTATTTAATTTCTTTTCAAATAAAATATATTCAAACAGAAAACAGTTAACAGTAATGTTTTCAATTTTAATATATTATGAAATGTAATTTATTCCTGTGATATCATTATATATCCTTCAGAAATCATTACAATTTGATTTGACGGTCAAGGAACAATAGAGGGTAGGGGGTGTTGTGGGTTGGAAATGGGCTCAGGTTGACACCAGGTGACAGCCATGCTCCATTATGACTGTATATTGCTTTATGAAACAAATCAAATTACAGTTGCTATGTCACTTCAGATAATAAGCAAATAGTTACCAAACATCAAAAGTTGAGTCTTTGGTCTTTCAAATAATGCATGACTTGTCAAGAGTAATGTTGGTTTTAATTATAAAATGCCATTCTGAACATCAAACTGTGATTCAGGACACTGTCCAGCTAGAAAAGTTTCAGTTGAATATAAAATAGATAATGAGTTTCAGATTTATAACATGATTAATTCATGACAATTTAACTGTCATTGTAACAACATAAAATAAATCACAAAGGAGGATCAGTTTATTACAGTATCAGTTCCTAAACCAGAATTAATTTCTCTTTCCTTTCTATTTTCTTTTTTATCCTGCCCCTCTGATCCTCTGAAGTTACTCTGACAGTGTTGAAGCTCCAGTCCTCCACAGTGTCAAACTGATCTCAGCTGTCCTCACAGTTCAGCTCAACCCTAATTAAACACCCCTGATCAAACTAATCAAGGTCTTTGGTGGAGTTCAGGCAGGTGTTTATTTAATGTTTAATTATTGAATTTATTGTTTACTGTTGTACTCATTTATGTACTGTCTAATGCTATACTGTGTTATATAAATTTAAGTTATAGAGTTGTAAGTGTGATTACTTTGGATCACTGATTGTAATAATTTAACTACATTGTGTAGGCTACAATTTAATTTGTAAGTAATCATTTTTAAATGACACAATCAAGAGTTAAAATACATTCACTATTTGGAAGCAAAACCATATATAACACAATATAATTTAACTTAATGAACCATTTAAAAATTTTAAAACCAACAAAAACAATCTTTATTAACTCACTTTCATACAAATATACTTTGTTATTCTGTTATTCCACATGAGGAAAGATATTCCAGCAACTGAGAATTAAAAACACTTAAAATGATTTACTCATGCATTATCAGACATTATACTGCTGTTGCACTTAAATACGTTTTTGTTTTTTTTTGTTTTGTTTTTTCAGGAATAAAATATGGTGGATAATTATAAATTTTCATGTAATTGAATTACACTGCTTTTTATATATGTAAATAAAACACTAAACACACTAGGTGCTCTTTGTAGAGCTAACAGATGATAAACCTGAGTGTTACTAGCGCGTCTACTACATAAAGCTTTGTTAGATGCGTCTTTCTAGGCTTTTTGTTATTGTAATGATTTTATGTTGATATATTTTTATATGCTTTTATTTTGCGCTGCGAATTTAGCTTGCTACAAGAAGCTAACACAACTAGCATATACTCACAAATATCGTGATAACTGATTCGTTTGTTGAATGTCCACCATCAAATAACTGGACTCATAGATTAATTAACACTGAAGATCTGGAACTGATTACTGAGTGTGGGTGGTTTCCTGTTTATAACTGATTATAGCGCTCCCAGTGGTCACCACATGCTAGGGTACTTTACAGTATAAGCACTTCTTCATGTACTTTTGTTAAATGACTTCATCATAATCAACAGAACTGTCAATAAAAACTCACTTTATTTTTCTTAGATGAATTTGTCTTTACAACAAGATTTATTACACATTTTATTACATATATATCTATAACACATCATCTATAGATATTGTGACAACATGCCCCCTTAATAGATCAACATTTGTCCGGTAGACTGTAACTGTTATTTCCACATTTTATAGTTTTTATAGCCTTAATAGCCAATAATTTATGGTATGTGTCTATACAGAAAATTATATAAATTAAAAAACAACTAAATGTTTACTGATTTAAAAACTAAGAAAATACACTGGGAATTTGTAAATATTTCAATTGCAATTTATGTAGCATAAATCACATAATTTACATATCATCAACCAAAATCTAATAAAATGAAATTTTTTAATTAGTCATGAAAGTTTTTAAACAGCAGATCTCAAATCTGTGCCGTAAGAAAGTAGCTCAACACACAAGGACTTTATTTACATACTTGTATAAAAACTCAAACTCAATATATTGCTTTATTTTGTCTTATATAATACTGATTAAAATTATATACAGTAAAACCAAAAATTATTCAGAGTGGGTGCAGGACACTATAGTTCATTTATGTTAGTGAAATATTATACCAAAAAAATACTTTTTTTACTACCAGTAAAATTGATCAAATTTAGGATCAAAACTTATTCAGACACTTTGAACTCACCATGTTTTGCTTAAGTGTTATCTGACATAATTTAAGATATTTTTTTTATGACAGTTTTTATTTTATTACCATTTTTAAACTATAGTGAATAAACTGTAATAATGAATGACTGTTCAAGGTGTCTAAATAAATGTTGGTTTCACTGTATACTATATAGGTATAACCATTCAAATGAACCTGAATTCATACATAATAAAAATTATCATTAGTTTTTACAATTTTCAATTTGTTAAATTTTTATTTATTTATTTATTTTTATTTTTTTAATTTTTTTCATTTTTTTGCAGTGGTGTCTTTCTGCGGTAGAGAACATTTCTCACTCATTGGGAAATGCTGAGTCTGGTTCTTGTCGATCTGGTTCTTGTCTATGGCACCTGTAAATGCTTGTCTCTCAGTCTGTTCCTGATATTGTGGCTCTTCATGACTGCAGCAGCAACAAATATAAAATACAGTGCTTATTATTATAATGCCCAAAGATAAGAGCATCCAAAAACCAATAATCTGGAAGAAAGGGGAAAAAATCAGTACATTAAGATAATACAAAAACAATTTCTATGATAGTGGATATAATCTAATTCATTCAGCAGATGCTTTTATCCAAAGTGGAGTCATGTATTTACAGGGATAATCACAGTAAAGCAATACAGAGTAATATGTCAATATATGACTCACCTGCGATTTAGCAATAAAGCTCAGAGTCTTTGCTTGATGTTCAGTCTCATTTCCTCCTGAAACAGGTTTACACCATTTAATATCTAGCTGATCATCATAAACATACACTCCGTCCCAGTCTGTTTCATGACAGGCAAAATAATCACCGTCAAGGAAAACAAGCATGATCCACACAAACGGTAAAGCAAAATGGTTTTGATCATTTGAGATATAGAACACCGAGGTTCATGTTTTATTAGCTGTAAAATGTATAATTCAGATTTTGATCTCCATATCCATTTACATATATTATATATATCTTCCAAGGGGTTTTTTCCCTCCTAGGACTTTTTTCCCAGTGTTAGCACGCTGGGTTTTTCTCCTAGGGGGTTTTTTCCACCCCTGGGAGTCAGCTGACATTGGCTTAATGTAGCACCATCTTGTATATGTTACATATTACCACGCTTGTTTGTACAGCTTATTTTTAACCACTTCCCTTTTTTCTGTGCTTCTAATATGTAAAGCTGCTTTGAAACAATTACCAATTGTAAAAAGCGCTATATAAATAAATTTGACTTGACTTGACTAAAATAATACACATTAAAGCAAAAACAAAAACAAAAGGTGCAATAAAGATGAGGTTTGTTATTACTTTGCATGGGCATGAAAAATCTTTATCAATCAAAGCTTCCAAAGGAATTAACAAAATGCTTAATGGAAGAGAGATGGAAAGAGACTTTTTGTCCAGCATGTTTATAAATGGTTCACACATTTCATTTATTGAAGGCATCTTCTGAGGTCTACACAGCGCTCAACAGCTAAATTTGATGATGTTTCGATTGCTCCTGTTTTACAGTCTCAGGAAATGCTTGGAATCTGGATGATCAGATGCTCAGGAAATGCTCAAGGCTGGACAGGTCCCCTAAAATAAATGAATAATATTTTTTTCACATTGCAATTTTTAATATATACAGTTTTAAAAAATTGCTTAGACACTAAAAGTGGAACTTGAGGCCAACTCAGTGAAACCAATTACTCATACAGTACCTAATCTTCAGAGCAAGTCTGCAAAACTGCAAGGGGTGTAATGGTACATGTATTCATCCCAAACCATCATGGTACGGACATAATGATTCAGTGCATACAGTCAGACAATGAATACAGTCAGTCACAGGTGATACACATGTTAATGCAATGCTATTTGCTATCCGCCACAACAGGAAAAACAGAAGAATAAAAGACGATCTATGTACCATCCCAAATCAAGAGGTCAGATGGCACGCAAGAGCTTGCTAGTAGCCTATACGCTGAGTTTCAATTATTTTTATGAAGCGCTCCACAAACTTCACAGAAAGGTAAAGTGGCATCCTTTTTGTTTTCTTTATTTTTACAGAAGAGAGAGCGCTCAAATAACAACAGACCATACAGTTACTCCTATCTGTATGACCATAAATGATGTAGTATTTTAAGTTGTTTCCTTTGTTATAATGAGACAAAATTAGACGCTGCAAAACTGTATAAAATTCTGAGAATAAGATAACATTTACTTCATGGAAAGCACTGTTCCACTTGGGTTTAAAAAAATCAAATAATTGTAAATAATTTCCTTTTAATTTCTTTAATTTTTCACAAAAGAATTCCAGACACAACACAGTCCCTATAGTACTCTAGTATATTTCATTCATCGTCAAACATGAACGAAAGGAAATTGGAATGACATGAGTGTGAATAAATTGACTTTTTTTTTTTTAACAAACAACAAACAATACTGTGAGTGGAAAACAGTCCCACAACAAAGAAGAAATGCAAATCAGTGAAATGATCTATGTAAGAAACACGTTGTGATTTTTATATACACAGATTTTTTCAATTGTCTTTTTTTCCTCTTACCTTTAAAACAAAAATGAAGTAAGTTTGGTCTCTTTTCCTCTTCAGAAGTCACTTAGAGTCTAAGTAAGGACAGTAGCATCATGTAACAATGAAAGTATTTTGCAGCAAGAAACAGCTTTATAAAATGACAGCCCTTGTGACTTCAGTAGTAAATAGAGATAGATTTTGTTTGCGGTATCTATGAAACCTGTTAAACAAGCAACATTGTTAATATTTGCCAATGCAACAATTGATAATAAATCACAAGACAAGGAATAAGGATATGGACAAAGTACATAATGAAAAAGTGTTTGTGTAAAATGGGGGGCAACTATTTTCTTGAAAGCAATTGGTTTGTGGAAACTATATCGATATTAGTGATGGGTTGTTTGCGAACGAGCCGGCTCTTTTACGTGAACGTCAGGAGCCGGCTCACATATCTGAAGAGCCAACTCTATTTTAAAAATATAGCCTATAGAAATTAAATCATTATGTAATGAATGATTTTAATTTTAATTAAAACAATAGACTAATAATTCAAAGAACAACACAAAAACTATAATTATATAAGCCTAGGCGCACACACTAGTGATGGGCATTCAGGCTCTTTTTCGTGAGCCGGCTCGTTTGACTCAGCTCACTGAAAAGAGCCGGCTCTTTAAGTAATAAACTATGACTTTGACTATGATAGGTGTGAAAACAGTTCTAATTAAATTATTAAATGAAATCATACTCGCAATGTCTCACAATTTCACAAATTGTTTTCACACCTATCATAGTCAAAGTCATAGTTAAAACATTTATTATTTATAGAGCCGTTTGTGTGCCAAAAGAGCCGGCTCTTTTCAGTGAGCCGAGTCAAACGAGCCAGCTCATGAAAAAGAGCCGGAATGCCCATCACTAATCCATATCAGTTATGTTTTCAGACCGTGCCATTTCAAATTCAAAAATAGTGAAATGGTTGATTCACAAGAAAGTGTCAAAAAGGTTGCTCGTGACCTTTATTACCCCAACCCACACCCACACCCACATGACATGCTAATGGTACAGCCCATAGTGTAAAATCACTTTGAAAATACATTGAAATACACTGAAACACTGAAAATTTAAAAAATAAAAAGGGGAAAAAAAAAAAAAAACTACAAACATGAGAGAATAATTTTCTTTCTCTTTTAAAGGTGCCCTAGAATGAAAAATTGAATTTACCTCAGCATAGTTAAATAACAAGAGTTCAGTACATGGAAATGACATACAGTGAGTCTCAAACACCATTGTTTCCTCCTTCATATGTAAATCTTGTGCGTGAAAAACACCTCTGAAAAACAGGCAAATCTCAACATAACACCGACTGTTACGTAACAGTCGGGATCATTAATATGTACGCCCCAATATTTGCATATGCCAGCCCATGTTCAAGGCATTAGACAAGGGCAGCCAGTATTAATATCTGGATCTGTGCACAGCTGAATCATCAGACTAGGTAAGCAAGCAAGAACAACAGCGAAAAATGGCAGATGGAGCAATAATAACTGACATGATCCATGATATCATGATATTTTTAGTGATATTTGTAAACTGTCTTTCTAAATGTTTCATTAGCATGTTGCTAATGTACTGTTAAATGTGGTTAAAGTTACCATCATTTCTTACTGTATTCACGGAGACAAGGCTGTCGTTATTTTCATTATTAAACACTTGCAGTCTGTATAATTCATAAACACAACTTCATTCTTTATAAATCTCTCCAACAGTGTGTAATGTTAGCTTTAGCCACGGAGCACTATCAAACTAATTCAGAATCAAATGTAAACATCCAAATAAATACTATACTCACATGATCTGATATGCTGCATGACGAACACTTTGTAAAGATCCGTTTTGAGGGTTATATTAGCTGTGTGAACTTTGTTTATGCAATGTATTATAGAGTCGCGAGCTTGGGGCAGGGAGCACAAGCATTTAAAGGGGACACACACAGAATCGGCACATTTTTAATTATGCCCCAAAATAGGCAGTTAAAAAAAATTGTATAATAAAAATTCTATGATGTATTTTGAGCTGAAACTTCACAGACACATTCAGGGGACACCTTAGACTTCAAGTTCAAGTTCAATTTATTTATATAGCACATTTAAAAACAAATTGTAATTGACCAAAGTGCTTCACAAGATCCAACAGAAAAAAAAACTGATTATTATACAGACAATATTACACTAAGTGCAAACAAAATAACCAACAGGTCAAGATATCAAAGCTCAACTAGAATTGAAAGCCAAAGCATAGTAATGCGTCTTAAGCAAGGACTTGAAAGTTTCAATAGTCTGAGCTTTTCTTACATAAATTGGTAGACTATTCCAGATATTAGGAGCAGCCACTGCAAATGCTCTGTCACCTTTGTTTTTTGCCTAGATCTGGGCACATCGAGGAGCATCTGGTCGGAAGACCTCAGTACTTTGGCAGGTGTGTGGACATGTAGAAGCTCCGTCAGATATGAAGGCGACAACCCACTCAAAATTTTAAAAACAATTAATGTAATTTTAAATTTAATTCTAAAACAAACAGGAAGCCAGTGAAGTGAGGCCAATACCGGTGTAATATGTTCACGTTTTTTGGTCCCAGTTAAAAGTCGAGCTGCTGCGTTCTGTACTAACTGTAGCCGTCGGAGTGATGACTGATCCAAACCGGCATACAAAGAGTTACAGTAGTCTAATCGCGATGTAATAAAAGCATGTATGACTCTTTCAAAGTCTTTACGTAGCATGTATTGCTTGACCTTAGCCAGAAGTCTCAAGTGGAAGAAGCTAGTTTTAACAACTGAACTAATTTGTTTATCAGATTTAAAAGCACTATCAAAAATTACACCCAGATTCCTGGTAAAAGGTCGAATATGGGAACATAGAGTACCAAGAGCATCTGCACAATCACTTAAATGTCCCGCACGACCAAACACAACAATTTCAGTCTTTTTATCATTGAGACATAAAAAATTTTGATCCAACCAAATTTTGAGATCACTCAAACAGTCTAACAAAGGTTGGATATTGTTCTTCTCATTGGTTTTTACAGGCAAATAGATTTGTACATCATCTGCAAAACAGTGGAAAGAAATGTTATGCTTTTTAAAAATGGACCCTAAGGGCAGCATGTACAGGGAAAAGAGCATTGGTCCCAGAATGGAACCTTGGGGAACCCCACAAGAAAGAGGTGCAGCAGATGAAGAGCAATTCCCAAGGTGGACAGAAAAAACTCCTATCTGTCAAATATGATTTAAACCATTTCAGGGCCGTACCCGTAACGCCAACACTTTGTTCGAGTCGGGATAAGAGGATAGAGTGGTTTACAGTGTCGAAGGCAGAAGTCAAATCTAAAAGGACTAAAACAGCTGATTTTCCTGAATCAACTGCTAAGAGAAGATCGTTATATACTCTTAGAAGGGCGGTTTCAGTACTATGGCAGGGTTTAAAACCAGACTGGAACTTTTCATAAATGCAAAAATCATCTAGAAATGATTGCAGTTGATTAAAAACTACCTTCTCCAAGACTTTAGATAAAAAATGGGAGTTTAGAAATGGGTCTAAAATTAGATAAAACCGAATGATCCAAATTTTTCTTTTTTAAGAGGGGTTGCACGATTGCATGTTTAAAAGCTACGGGAACACACCCTGAGCTGAGAGATGCGTTAACCAAGCTTAAAATACTGGAACCAACAATGTTAAAAACATCTTTCAGTAATCGGGCAGGGATACTATCCAGCAGGCAGTTTGTAGGGCGGAGCTGCTTAACTATGTCAGAGAGAACATGTAATGTGACTGGGTCAAACTGTTGGACCGTCTGAGAGAGCGGGTATGGTCATTTAACCAGGGTTCAGATAGCGTTTTAGTGCGTTTTTCCCTTAGTGGGGCAACAAAATCTAGTATTTCAGTACAGGTAGAGTCAAAGAGGTTTGTGAGTTCATCCACATCAAGAGTACAGTCTTAAAGATTGTACAGCACTGAGTCTTTAAAAGCAACAGAAAACTGTGAGGCAGTTAGAGGGTGCGTGCGGGAGCAACATTCAAAGTGTCCGGGCAGGGAACAACTATAGTAAAAACAATGGGTAGATGATCCGACATACTGGTGTCACATATTTCACTAATGGCAACATCTAAGCCATATGACAGTATGAGGTCCAAAGTATGACCTTTTTCGTGTGTCGGACCAGTGACAGACTGTATAAGATTGAAAGAATCAATAAGATTAATAAAATCCTTAGACATCGGTCTGGATTCGCAGCATACATGTATATTAAAATCACCAACAATTAAAAAGTGATCATATTTTAACGCAATCCCAGCCACAAAATCAGCAAAGTCCTGAATAAAATCCTTGTTAAACTTTGGAGGTCGATACACCACCGCACATAATACAATCACTGGGCAATTTAACTCGAACAACTGCAGCTCAAAGCTAGAGCAGCTGTCAAACAGAATCTTTCGACATTGAAAAATACACTTAAACACAGACGCTAGCCCTCCACCTCTACCTGTGACCCGAGGAGAGCTGAGGTAGCCGCATCGGGGAGGAAGAAGTTCGGAGAAAGACGTAAGATCGCCATCATGGAGCCAAGTTTCCGTTAAAAACATGAGATCCAACTCCCGAGAAGTGAAGAAGTCATTGAGAAGAAAAGTCTTGTTGGCTAGCGATCTAGCATTAAACAAAGCCAGACGAAGAGTTTGATCCTCACTGGCTGTGGCTGCAGACGCCACACGATCTAACGTGCGCAGGTTCAAAAAATCCACACCTTCACCTCGGTGGATCCGAGCCCACCTGGGAGAAGATGGCACCATCAGCAGATGAGCCTCGGAGATAATCTGTGAGTCAGGGAAAACAGGACGTAACCAGCGATCTCTCCTCCTCAGCAAACGCCCAGCAACAGCAGGAACGTAGCATCCATCAGGACACGTCACACAGGTGGACGCCAGGTAAGCCTTGAATCGTACCAGTGCACCGCCGCGTTTTCCCCATCTCCTGTAACGTTTCTTGCGGGAAAGAACAACAGCAGGTGAACGGCGCAGATACTCCGGTATGTCCGACAGCAAAGGAGGAAGTTTCGAGGTCCAGCGGTCTCCCAAGTCATGTCTTTCAGACAGTATATCAACAGTAGTTCGAATGTTGAAAAGTGTATGACGATCATAAACAAGCAAAGCAGAGACATCTTGACAAAATATACTGCTAAGAAAAGCGGTAGCAAACAGCAAACTAAGGAGATGCGACAGAGACAGACGGCTTGCCAAACATTCTGGCGCCATCTTGGAATTCAGTGTGAATTCAGTGACTTATATTACATCTTGTGAAAAAGGGTTCTAGGGCACCTTTAAAGACTCTGCGGCCCCACTTTAGAAGTGAAGGTATGTACCTGCCACCTTCAGTATATTTACTTTTGATGTAGTTTGTAAGTATTCTGGCATTTCTCTTTGCTTTCATTATGTGTTGTTATATTAGACTTTCCTTAGTAAAGTTAATTTGGCCAAAGGATCCAGGCAAATGTCTCATGCAAAGATTTTGGTGTTGGGACATCCAATGCAGACCCTTTGTGCCTGTCATCGACACCTTTAAAGAGACCACCCAAAAGACCTCGTCTAGACCTTGATGAGCAGCTGGAGGATAATACATTGGAGGAAGCTTCAAAGGTACAGGATTCCACTTATGATCCTGCTGACTCCATCACAGCATCGTAAGACTCTACACTTAAGTCGTAAGTTACTGAGTGTGAAGATATATGTGTGGCTCGTGGCTCACATTCTAACATAAAGAATTAGTCTCAGTGAGACTGTTGTTGTTTATAGCATTACTTTTAGGACTGTTTATGTGCATAAATATTATTATTACTGCCTATTTTGGGGCATAATTAGAAATGCACCGATTCAGGGTTGCGGCCCCTTTAAATCTCGTGCTCTCCGCCCACGGAGCTCGCGTGAGCCTTAAACAGTGCATAAACAAAGTTTACACAGCTAATATAACCCTCAAAATGGATCTTTACAAAGTGTTCGTCATGCATGCCTCGGATTATGTGAGTATTGTATTTATTTGAATGTTTACATTTGATTCTGAAAGAGTTTGAGGCTGTGCTCCGTGGCTAACGGCTAATGCTACACTGTTGGAGAGATTCCTGTTTGTTGCTGCCGCGTTGTTTGAGCTAGAGCTCCGTCGAGCTGATTCCTAATTGTTTGTTTTTGCCTCGTAAAATCTAACTTATAATCTATCACTCTTTCTTTTTCGGTGGGGGAACACATCCCCAACATTATTTTATATAAAAAACATTTGGATTACCTTGATATCGCTAGTTTTATCCGACTTCCCGAACTTTCGCTACTAGCTTTAGCCCGTTGGCATTAGCGGCGTGCCACGCCCACGCTACGCTAGCGTTTGTACTCTTCTCTCTCACAATATTATTGTTTCATCTACTCTAATGGCGAGTGTATTGGATGTTTCTCTACCTTTATGTGCAGGTGAGGACACGTTTGAGCTGCATGCGGTGCAGTTGGAACTGGAGGCCGTGGAGCGGCAGATCCGGATCCTTCTCGAGAAGCAGGCCGAGCTACGCGAGCGGCAGACAGCGCTGGAAACTTCTCGCGCTGACGCTCACCAACCCTCGGTAAGTTTGCAGCGCGATATTAACACTCCTGCTTCCTCTACGCCGTGTGTTTCTCTGCACAGGGCCCGAGCACCAAGAACGCGTTCATCCCAGCCCTCGTTCACTCCGGCGCCGTCACACCAGGGACCTTGGGTGCTTCAGCAGCGGAAGACGCGAGCCAGGCCTCGGACCAGGACCTCTCCTCCACCGCCCCCGGTCTTCGACGTCTCGACACGGAACCGCTTCTCCCCTCTTCGCGAGGCAGAACGCGACGCCGTGGTCATCGGAGACTCCATCGTCCGCCACGTCCACGCTACCACAGCCAAAGGTAAGGTGCGCAGTCACTGTTTTCCTGGTGCTCGTGTTCTCGATGTCTCTGTGCAGATTCCCGCGATCCTCAACGGTGCTGAGACCATCGGAGCTGTAGTGCTGCACGCGGGGGTGAACGACACCAGGCTGCGGCAGACGGAGGTGCTGAAGCAGGACTTCAGAAGCCTGATCGAGACGGTACGAGCCACATCGCCCGCGACGAAGATCATCGTGTCCGGACCGCTTCCGACGTACCGACGAGGACATGAAAGGTTCAGTAGATTATTTGCTTTAAATGAATGGTTGATGTCTTGGTGTAATGAACAGAAGCTGCTCTTTGTAAATAATTGGAATCTTTTCTGGGAGCGTCCTAGGCTCTTCCGTGCGGATGGCCTGCACCCCAGCAGAATCGGAGCTGATCTTCTGTCAGAGAACATCTCCAAGACGCTTCGCACCATATGACTAGTAAGTCGAACCTCAAATCACAGCCTGTGTTCTGCCCACTTAATTGATAGAAATGTGAGTGTAGTACAGTCTATAGAAACTGTGTCTATTCCCCGAATAGTGAGGTTTAACAATAAAAATAAAGGATCTAGAAAAAACCTAATCGTGATCAAACCAGATTTTTGTAAAATTACTGAACAAAAACAATTTCTAAAACTAGGGCTACTAAACATTAGATCGCTGACACCTAAGGCAGTTATCATAAATGAAATTATCACGGATAATAGTCTTGATGTAATTTGCCTTACTGAAACATGGCTTAAAGCAAATGATTATTTTGGTCTTAATGAGTCTTGTCCACCTGGCTACCGTTATAAAAATAAATGCCGCCTGATTGGCCGTGGCGGTGGTGTAGCAACAATCTATAGAGAGATACTTAATGTTACTCAGAGAACAAACTACAGGTTTAATTCATTTGAAATTCTTATGCTAAATGTTACACTCTCAGATATAAGTAAAAAGTCGCTACTATCTCTTGCTTTGGCTACCGTTTATAGACCTCCAGGGCCTTATGCTGATTTCCTAAAAGAGTTTGCAGACTTTCTCTCAGACCTATTGGTCAACGTTGATAAAGCGCTGATTGTTGGAGATTTTAACATTCATGTAGACAATACAAATGATACGTTAGGGGCTGCGTTTACAGATTTACTAAACTCATTTGGGGTCGAACAAAACGTCACTGGACCCACTCACCGTCTTAATCATACTCTAGATTTAATTATATCACATGGAATAAATCCTACTGATATAGAAATTCTACCGCAAAGTGATGACGTCTCTGATCACTACCTTGTAACATGCGTACTGCATACTGATGATATTTGTCAAATTGCTCCGCAATATCGACTAGGCAGAACAATTCTCCCGACAACTATAGATAAATTCACAAATAATCTGCCTGATCTGTCTCAGCTGCTCATCGTACCCAAACACGCAAATGATCTTGAGGACATGACTAGCAGTATGTACACCATTTTTACTAGTACATTAGATACTGTTGCACCGATGAGATTAAAAAAGGTTAGAGAGAAAAATACTGTTCCATGGTACAACAGTATTACTCGCGCTATGAAAAGAGAAACTCGTAATCTAGAACGCAAATGGAGACAAACTCGTTTAGAGGTCTTCAGAATCGCGTGGAAAGAAAGTTCGTCTTGTTATAGAAAGACTCTAAAAGCAGCCAGGGCCGAGCATCTTCGCAAACTTATAGAGAATAACCAAAACAATCCACGGTTCTTATTTAGTACAGTAGCTAGATTAACAAATAAACAGACATCACCAGAACAAAATGTTTCATTACAGTTTAGTAGTGATGACTTTATGAATTTCTTTAATGAAAAAATCGAAAGTATCAGAAATAAAATTGTAAATGTACAACCTTTGACAGAGTTTTATGATTCAGCCTCAATTATCGCCCCTCAAGAACAGTTGCAGTGCTTTACAACTATAGGACAGGAAGAGCTACATAAACTTATCACTGCGTCTAAACCAACAACATGTTTATTAGATCCAATACCCACTAAACTACTGAAAGAGCTGTTACCTGTAGCAGAAGAACCTCTTCTCAATATTATCAACTCGTCTTTATCTCTAGGTCACGTCCCACGACCGTTCAAGCTAGCAGTTATTAAGCCTCTCATTAAGAAACCACAATTAGATCCAAACGTATTAGCAAATTACAGACCCATTTCAAATCTTCCATTTATGTCTAAAATACTAGAAAAAGTGGTGTCGGTCCAATTGTGCTCCTTCTTGCAAAAAAACTCTATCTATGAAAAATTCCAGTCAGGATTCAGATCTCATCATAGCACAGAAACTGCGCTCGTTAAAATTACAAACGACTTACTTCTAGCTTCTGACCAAGGCTGTGTCTCAATGCTAGTGTTACTTGATCTCAGTGCTGCGTTTGACACTATAGATCATATAATACTCTTAGATCGACTACAATATTACACTGGTATTCAGGGACAGGCATTACGGTGGTTTAAGTCGTACCTATCAGACCGTCACAATTTTGTTTATATAAACGGGGAAAAATCTAAGATAACGACAGTAAACTATGGAGTGCCGCAAGGATCGGTGTTAGGCCCTCTGCTATTTTCAATATACATGCTGCCACTCGGCAATATTATAAGAAAACATGGAATTAGTTTTCACTGCTATGCCGATGATACTCAGTTATATATCTCATCACGACCAGATGAAATCTCTAAATTATCCAAACTGACAGAGTGTGTTAAAGAAGTAAAACATTGGATGACTAGTAATTTTCTTCTAAGACCTGGGTGTTATATTAGACAGCAACTTGTCCTTTGAAAATCATATTTCATATGTTACAAAAACAGCCTTCTTCCACCTCAGAAACATTGCTAAAATACGGAATATGTTATCTATTTCTGATGCAGAAAAGTTAGTTCATGCTTTCATGACGTCTCGACTAGATTACTGTAATGCATTATTAGCTGGTTGTCCTGCTTCCTCAATAAATAAGCTACAATTAGTACAAAATGCAGCTGCTAGAGTTCTTACCAGGTCAAGAAAATATGATCATATAACACCAATCTTATCATCTCTACACTGGTTACCTATTAAGTTCCGTATCGATTATAAAGTATTGCTAATGACCTATAAGGCTCTAAATGGTTTAGCTCCTGTGTACTTAACCGATCTTCTATCGCCCTACAATCCTTCACGCTCTCTAAGGTCACAAAACTCTGGACTTCTGGTTGTACCTAGGATAGCTAAGTCCACTAAAGGAGGGAGAGCGTTTTCACATTTGGCTCCGAAACTCTGGAATAGCCTTCCTGATAATGTTAGGAGCTCAGACTCGCTCACCCAGTTTAAATCTAGATTAAAGACGCATCTCTTTAGCCAAGCATTCACATAATGCATCTCATACCAGATCAACTGCACATGACTATCTTTGCTTAAAGTTATGAACAGCAGCTACGCTAATTATTCTCCTTTTGCTTTTCTGTTTTACCTCGGGACACCCGCCCTGAGGTGACTAGAGAGTACATCAGCTTCAGTTTGGATCCAGCCTCTTAAGAAGACCTCAGACAACCATCACCTGAGAGACGGCGCCAGCTCCTGCGAGGACTTCAGAAGACGCAATCATCTGGATCAACATTCACATTGCACAATCTCTATATCCTAATTTATTGTTAATGTAATTCATTTTCCAGGAGCTCTTTGCTTCTACCTTCAGTTAAACTGCTAACAGTGATTGTAATTAATTACCTAAAGTATATTATTTGCTAACTACATTCTTTAAATTGTAATGTTGACATCCATTTTCTGTAAAGCTGCTTTGAAATTATATGTATCGTGAAAAGCGCTATACAAATAAATTTGAATTGAATTGAATTGAATTTATAAAGAATGAAGTTGTGTTTATGAATTATACAGACTGCAAGTGTTTAAAAATGAAAATAGCGACGGCTCTTGTCTCCGTGAATACAGTAAGAAACGATGGTAACTTTAACCACATTTAACAGTACATTAGCAACATGCTAACGAAACATTTAGAAAGACAATTTACAAATATCACTAAAAATATCATGTAATCATGGATCATGTCAGTTATTATTGCTCCATCTGCCATTTTTCGCTGTTGTTCTTGCTTGCTTACCTAGTCTGATGATTCAGCTGTGCACAGATCCAGACGTCCTCCCCTTGTCTAATGCCTTTCATAATGTTGGGAACATGGGCTGGCATATGCAAATATTGGGGGCGTACATATTAATGATCCCGACTGTTATGTAACAGTCGGTGTTATATTGAGATTCGCCTGTTCTTCGGAGGTCATTCAAACAAATGAGATTTACATAAGAAGGAGGAAACAACGGTGTTTGAGACTCACTGTATGTCGTTTCCATGTACTGAACTCTTGTTATTCAACTATGCCATGGTAAATTCAATTTTTAATTCTAGGGCACCTTTAAATTTAGATCAAATTACATGTATTATTTATCCCCCCACACCAACAAGTCTTCAATGAAGCTACAGTTGTTTAGGTATGAAACATTTCGATGCCATGCCAGAGCTTTCGTTGAACAGGCAGTTATTCACCACTGGAAAGTCACACAGGATGTGAATCTGGAGTGCCTAAGTCATGAGGAAAAAGCGATAGTTGGTGGTGACATGAGAGCTGACTCTCCAGGTATTGATACTTTACTGAAATAGTGTAGTTTATACAGGGGTTAGATATTGTTTGAGGTTAGAAGGAGTGACCTAAATAAAATATTGAATATTGTATTATTGTATTGTATTGAATATTGAATATAAGTATTGAATATTGATTACTAATGTAACTATTTGAACAAAAACAGGCCACTCTGCAAAGTATGGCAGCTACACAATAGCCACTTTTCCACTGTCGGGCCAGTGCGAGCCAGGGCTTTCAGCGGGCCAGGCTAGGCTAATAGCCCCGGACCTGTAGCACCGAGCCCAAAATCACGCTGCATTTCCACCGTCGGGCCAGAAGCTCTGCAGCGCTTCACTAAAACCCGCCCGTAACACGCCTCTCTGGAACAACGTCACACAAACCCATCATTTCACAAACAAATGGAAGTTTTATCAGAAAAATAACCAGAAAGAAATCACTGGAAACTAGCAAGATCATAAAGTGAACATGATAAAAGCAGGCGTTTGTTGGCATTCTGTTGTTTACATAAAAAATGTAAAAACCCAAGCATCGATGTTTTACCAAACCAGCTTCATCAGTTTCTCAGAGATAAGGAAGAAGCTACAGTCACTGCACTGAGGGAGGAAGAGGAGCAGAAGAAGCAGATGATGAAGGAGAAGATGGAGGAGATGAACAGACACATCTCAGCTCTTTCACACACAATCAAAGACATGGAGGAGATGATGAAAGCCAGTGACGTCTGCTTTCTGAAGGTCTGATTTCAGATCATTGGTTGATCATTGGTTCATTGATTGAGTTCTTGATGATAAATGGTGTGTTTGTTCTGCAGGAGTTTCCAGTCTCAAAGGAAAGGTGAGTGATCTGCTCCTGTCTCTGGTCTCTCTGGTTCTGATCCAAAGCCACAGCAGTTCTGACTCCTGAATGTTCTTCCAGAGTCCAGAGCTCACAGCCGGATCCACAGATGGCTCCTGGAGCTTTGATTAATGTGCCGCGTTACTTGGGCAACCTGCCGTTCAGAGTCTGGAAGAAGATGCAGGACATCGTCCAAAACAGTGAGTCTGCAGAAGATCATCTTTGTGTCTTTGGCAGGATATTAGCATAAGACAATGGATTGGATGTTTGAGAGAAGAACCTTTATAGATTCTTATAATACTAATGTGTCACAGAGTTGGTAACATTCAATTCAATTCACTTTTATTTGTATAGCGTTAACATGTAACATAAATTATCAAATAGTTAATACCAAAATAGTTCAAAAGAGAGGATTAAAACATAGAATAAACCCTATAAAAGGAAAATCATGAGAAGGAAAAACTGGATACATGTTTATACGTATCTCAAGTGGTTATATATAGAATATATAAGAAAGAATGAAGTCAGAGTGCAAAATTCTTTCTGATCGTAAAAGTTCTTTTCAGTTTCCCTGTTTCCTGTATAGGGTTGCAAAGGGGCGGAAAGTTTGCATGGTAACTTAACCTAGGGAATTTTGGAAATATTCCAATTTGGAAACTTAACAGGAATTTACGTGAATTTATGGGAATTTATGGGCATTTATGGGAATTAATTGGAAATTTTGGGAAATTTATACCGATTTAGAATAACTCACGCTATGAAGCATTAGTTAAGCATTAGTAAATAGTTAATTCATCATTTATAAAACATTAATAGACATTAGTAAGCCATTTATAAATACAGCTATAAATGTTTTGTTCTTGATTTATAAGCATATCCATAATGAGTTTAATAATTGTATTTTCATACTTTATTAATGATCAATATATCATTTCTAAATTATGTATTACATTATTCACAAACCAGTAATTTAGGAATCGTCAGTGGTTCATAAGATCATTTAGGAAGTGTAAGTAAATGATTAATAAAATATTTAAATGTACATTTATGCATCTTATTATTTAGACATATAGTATTAGTTACTCAGTGTGTTAATAAATGCTTTATTAACATATTCCTAGTGTCAAAACTACCTCGGTACTAACTTTAAAACATTAGAGGACAGCAGTGCAGAAGATCACTGAACCTTTAAATCTCATTTATAAAAGCTTTAGAAAGCATAAACAGTCGTCACTTTAGATGAGCTCACAAAAATAGTTAACTGACCACTTCTAAATGTTTTATAACTACCTGAATTAATCATGAATTGCAGTAGGAATATGTGTTAATAAAACATTTATTAACACACTAAGTAACTATTACTATGTGTCTAAATAATAAGATGTATAAATGAATGTTTAAAGATTTTATTAATCATTTACTTACACTTCCTAAATGAACTACTGACAACTCCTAAATAACTGGTTTGTAAATAATGTAATACTTAATTTAGAAATGATAAATTGATTATTAATAAAGTATGAAAATACAATTATTAAACACATTATAGATATGCTTATAAATCAAGAATAAAGCAATTATAGCTGTATTTATAAACTACTTACTAATGTCTATTAATGCTTTATATGTGATGAAATAACTATTAACTAATGCTTAACTAATGCTTCATAGTGTGCAGTTATTATAAAGTGTTACCCATAAAGGTTAAATAAATATATAAATAAATAAATATCTCATATCCTGTGTATTTTGATTAAAGAGCTTCAGAGTGCAGCCCTTTTTGTGTTCTGCATAAATAAATATAAAAATCAATAAAATAATAAAAACATAAAAGCAGAAAATAATAAGTTAAGGGGAAAAAATGAATCATTAATATTATTAAGTCATTTTTTTATTATTATTATTATTCATTTATATATTATACATTAATTGGTCCTCCATAACGCTCTGGCACACTTGTGTCTGGAGACGGGTTGAGGCTATCATTGGAGCACTGGTGCACTTCCTGAAAAATACTCTCAAACTCACAGTTTTAACTGATAAAGATCTGTAAAGAAACAGAATCACAAATGTACTCCATTTCAAATATGCTGTCGCAGTTTCTCTTGAACTTTTCATGCTAATTCTCTTAGCAGAATTGTGTCTCTGTTTCATTTCAGCTGTGCTTAAAACTGGACTGTCTAGCATATGCAGTACAATGTTGAACAACAATGATCTGCTTTCTCCTTCAACACAGCAGATCTGTCAACATTTGGAAAAGCAGACTAAAGAGTAAAGATCAGCCTAGTAAAGCTTTATGTTGGGGAACACTGTGGCCTGGGCTCAAATCTGAGCAGAAGGGCCTGCTGACTGAAAAAGCTCAAGTTTTTTTTACAAACATAAGACTGACCGAGCAACTGAAGGCATATAAACGATTAAATACGATTGACCTTTGTTTTCATGCTCTGGTGTAAAGCGACGGTCTTCTTCCGTTCCTCATTTACAGCTTTTGAGGACGCCTTTCTTCACAAGAACTGTGATGTGCTCTCAGTTTCTGGAGGCGATTTAAGTGATGGCTTTGAACCTACCAAAGTTTTTTTGGAAGCACAGAGATGAGGAAGATCAGGGGAAAAACTGTCATGTTTTCATTCGTTAAACATGACAGTTTTTTCTCATAGAATTCTAAATCCAACGGCCATCTTGTTCGTTGGTGTTTGTCGGTGCGGTGTGAATTGGCCTGTAGCCGCGCGATATGGCTGTATATCTGGTTCGTCCGCAGGCACGAGGCCGCAGGTCATCACAGCGTGCTGATATATTTGAAACAAATCAGCAAAAACTATTGTATTAAGTGACTTACATCTTAATATTATTATTTCCAAACAAAGCCACAGCAGAGCATTTGTGCGTCTCTGAGCAACACAGTAGTGTTTCTTTTCTGAAAAAATCAGTTTAAGCAAATTACCGATTTAATGACCTATTAGAAAAGACAGTCACACTTGCTTTGGTTTTAAATGAATGTTTCAACGAGTCGCTCATTTAAGACAGTGTTTTGCCATCACCTACGGGTGCTTTTTGCTTTGAATGTAAATGTATTGCATTTTGTCCAACATTTCTAGATTTAAAATATCATCTTAAAAACATTAATCTTGTAACATTCTTTATGCAATTATAATTTAACATTATGAGATGAAACATTTATAAATGCATTTCCATTTCAGTTTCGGAAGTGAAGAAATGCATACTTCATTATATCACATTAATTAAGTCACTTGTACTTTCACAAATTTTAAAGCTCTTTTCATGTATTATTACTGTTAATTCAATCACAGTGTGATTTACTATCATTGTATTCCAAATGTCAATAAAATGTCTGCAAAGGGCCCTTTTGAATGGAGAAATATGACAACAATGTTGAAAAGCTGATTCAAAATTAAGTAAAAAAAAGAAAGAAAAAAAGATGTTCTATTTTAAAAATAATAATGATCTTGTGTACACTTATGTATACTCAAAATTTTTATTTTTACTTCACTACACCAAATTAAATTAAAATGTATTTTAAACTAGATTTTAAAAAAGTTACCTTTTCTCTGTTGTGGATACTTCTATACATCAATTAATTATTGACTTTGCAGCTTGAGGGAACTGTTGAAAGGAGATGAGAAGAACCCAAACGAACCGAGTAAGCAAGAAGACTGCGTGTCAGATGGATCTGACCTGGACGCAAGAGTTCAAAATCAGCCTGGGACTGCTCAAACTGATACTTGCCTTGAAAAGAGTGTTTTTATAACTAAAAAAAAAACAATGTGAAGACATAGAAATTCAAAAACGTAACATTAAAGATCACACTTTGTGAATTTGTGTAAAGAGTAAATAAAATAATTAATACAATTCATGAGGCAAAGGAATCAGAGCAGTTTTGTGCAACCTTTACATTGCCATTCCTCCTCAGTTTTGGGTGTCTAAAAGTATAAAAATGAAGAAGAAGAAGAAAATAGGTACATGCTGAATTTACTAAATTAATTTCACTGACTACCCCACAGACAAATTTAATTGGGAAACATAAACTGACAAAATCTATAACTTTTACATAAAGCAGGGCTCGACATTAAGCCTTGTCATGTGCTTGTCCTTTGGTCTTTGGTCATTCACAAAAAAAAGAAGTTACATTTCCAGAATAAAAAAAAAAAGGATTGTAATTGTGCAAATGTAATTTATCCTCATCAGCGTTCTTTTAGCTTTTACTATTTTTTCCTTCAAAATAATTCATAGCCCTGTATAAAGTCAATGCAACTTAAATATGAAGTTGTGATTATTTATAAATCATGATTAATATTCATTATCATTCATTGTCTTTCTGTCATGATCTCTTTTTATCCTTTTTGTTTAAAGTTGCCAGAAAAGTAGATTTAATTCACATTTATTTGAATAGCGTTTTTCACAATACATATCATTTCAAAGCAGCTTTACAGAGAATGCATGTCAACATCACAATTTATTGTCCAGTATATGTAGTTTCAGAAATGTACATATAATCATGCAGTTAGCTAACAATGTAATAATTTATGCAATTTAATATACATACTGTATGTAATTTTAAGCATGCTTTTCATCAAACATGCTTCTTTACTCTGTCTCTTCCTTACCTTTTAGACAATCTTCTTTCAGTAGCATTTTTAATTTAAGTAAAGCCCCAGATATCATACGAACAAACCTGTTGCCACAGAGTGTAGGGTTAATGATAGATCTGGCAATTTACCGGTATGAGGAAAAGTAACATTACCAGTAAATTGAACAAAGAATGAAGATTAGCGGTATTAGCAGATACATCACAAGATCGTGCTGACATTAGAAGTCTGTATTGAGCCAATCATAAAGCTGTGTTGGAGCTCCATGATGATGTGTCCATTGGGCATTAGCAAGTTTGAACTGCAATCTGCTGCCATTTTAGTTGAGTTGAGGTCAGGAGAAAAGGAGAAGAATGTTTGAAGAAAGAAGTGAATGTGGAGAGCTGGACACTAATGAATTCTTGTTTGCTAAAGTCACTGCAGAGGCCAGGGGCCTGTACCATGAAGCCGGATTAGCTGGCTAGCCAGGTAAGTTTCAGATTAGTTTGTGCCAACCCTGGCTTTAAGGTACTATGAAAGTTGCTCATCTTAAATCAGTCTTCGTTGCCATGGTATCTGACGCTGCACGGCTAACCTGCTCCGGGGCAGGTTATGTTCTGGATTCGAGATCTCAGACTGAAGTTTGACCAATCAGCTGTGAGCAAAGAAATATAGGTGACGTAACTAATCCACAGCATCTGTTGCAATGGCTTCAACCTTTTCTTCCGAATCCTGTAGACATCTCCGCGCAAATTGTTAGACGAGCACTTCGTAGAGAAAGAGTTTTTAGGGACAGACAAAATCCCCTTGCTTTCCCTGAGACTTATTTGTATGAAAGATATAGATTTTCCGCGGAAGGAATCTCTTATATTTGCGAACTTCTTGAGCCTCACATAAGAAATGTGACGCGTCGAAGCCATGCCCTTACTGTACCGCAAATGATATGTATTACGTTGCGTTTTTTTGCAAGTGGTACATACTTGTATGCAGTCGGTGATGCGGAGAACCTAGGAAAAAACACGGTTTGTCGAACCATTCGCAAGGTGGTCCTCGCGCTGCAGGGGTACATTAACAGCTTCATTGTGTTCCCCGGACATTTATCGACCATGTCCTTAAAAGAGGGCTTTTATAAAATTGCCGGTAAGATATAGGTTATTGATAGGGTGACATCACATTAACAAATTTAACCTTTTACATTTAAAAAAAAAAAAAAATCACTTTGAGTACCTAAACGTATTATACAAAAAAAGTACATGTTAATGATTTTAAATGTTGATTATTGTTTTATTCTTATGATAGGATTCCCTAGAGTCATAGGAGCACTAGACTGCACACATGTTGCAATCTCCACAGCTCTAGGAGAACATGAGGCAGATTATGTGAATAGAAAATCCTTTCACAGCCTTAAAGTTCAGGTAGGCCTACATGTAAGAGGACTTTATTTTCAGTTAGATGAATCTTTAAATGAATAGTAACATTAACAGATATGAAAATTATCTACTGTACATTTAATCTGCAGATGACTTGTGATCATGAATGTATGATCACAAGCTTGGATGCCAAATGGCCGTTTTCCGTGAGTCTGTGTTGTGTCAGCGCTTTGAGGAAGGTAAGCTACATTTAGTACAGACACTTTAGTCCATTTTAATTGTCACAGCAAATCCTACACAATTTTCCCATTTTATGTTCTATGACAGGGCTTTTTGATGGCCTGCTGGTAGGAGACAGGGGTTATGCATGCCAGAGGTTTTTGCTAACCCCCTATCCTGACCCTCAGCCAGGGCCACAAAACCGCTTCAATGTGGCCCTCAGTAAAACCAGGATCAAGATCGAGATGACCTTTGGCATCCTAAAGGCACGTTTCAACTGCCTTCGGCATTTAAGAGTGTCACCAGAGAGAACATCACAGATTGTAGCTGCATGTGCCATTCTGCGTAATATAGCTACAATCAGAAAGGAGCGATTACCACCACAGAACCAACATCTACCCGATGAAATTGACCCAATCACACTTGACCACCCAGCTGGTACAGCTGTCAGAGATGCAATTACCATACAATATTTCACTTAATAAAAGCACATTGAAACTGCATAGGTCTTTTGTGTAGGCGTTTTATTGGTTTTGTGGCTATGGGAGGGAAAAAGAGCAAGAAAGTTGCATGAATAAATATTCATATATTGTGTTCATACTAAAGTGTAACATGGTTAAATAAAGTTCACATACTGAGATATGAGTTTCAAGCTGTTTGATCTCCAGTTTAATGTTTTTAATTTGGAGTCTCCTAAGCTCACAGTCTAGCTCCTTCAGTGTGCAGTCCAGTTCAAGGCTCCTTTTGTAAAGGGCCCTAACAGAGTCTATTTCTACCTGAAACATAATTCCACCACAAACAATCATTACTTTTACACAATTTAACATTACACAACTTTTCTGGAGGTTAATCAAATCACAAAATGGCATGTTTTCCTATTTATGTAAAGGTTTTACTTTGTTCACATTTCTTCTGAAGCCCATTGAGGTAGAGGCCTCAGTTTCAGTGGCAGGTTGTGCAAAATCCTAAAAAAGAAGGGAAAAAAAAGATAAGGATAAGGGCCAGTCACTTTTGCCAAACAAAAAAGTGTGTGCTATAAAAAGCCCATAGTGTTTACCTCAGCAACAGTCTCAGAACACACAGACAGAGTGTCCTCATCATTTACTTCACCCTAATAAATAAAAGTAGGCCAATGTAAAGCATAACTGTTGTGAAGCAGGTTATGTTCAGTGTTCTGTCTGCTGTATACTGACCTCTGTGTGAGAGACTGTGTGCATGTGTGCTGGCTTTAACAAGGACACTGTATTTCCCTCTACTGCAGAATAAACAAGTCATTCACATTTAAAACTCCTATATTGAAAAAATAAAAATAAAATGTATTGCATACATACCAAGTGTCACTTGCTTAGAGGAGCCAGCACCAGGGTCTGATTGTACAGCCCCTGTAACCCCATCCATAATGGGACGTTCCTTATTAAAACTCAGGGCCAACTCCTCTGCCACAGTATATTCTGGAGGAGGTGGCCCTCCCCCAGTTTTACGAATTTCACACTTTTTTCTATTGGCTGCAAACAAGCATTTGTGATGAAATATTCACAAAAAATGATAAAAGGTTGTGATAAATACTCACCACTCTGTATTATATTTTTATATTTTGTCTTGATCTGCTGCCAAGAACGTTTGGAGTTGGGGTTGCATCTAAAATCAATGAATATTAATCTTTCTTTAAAAAAAAAAAAAAAAAAATATATATATATATATATATATATATATATATATATATATATATATATATATATATATTATATTATATTATATTATATAGATATATATATAGAGAGAGAGAGAGGAATCCTCTCTTGCTTTGGCAGCAGAGACAATGTTACTTCGCGCTTGAAAAACATTTTTATATTCTTCATACTTATGCATTATTATCTCCTGCTCCTCCGCTGAAAAATACAATGCTCTCGCTCTTTCCATATTGAACGCGATTGGTTGTTCGGTGCCAACGTCACTTTTTTATGTGCACGCGCGAGAGGAGTAATCATAGCTTAAGGATCAAATCCTGAGTTGACAGAGAAAGTTGATGAGCTGTGTCATGGTACCAATTATCCCTGATTGCATTGGTTTGGTTTTGTCAACTCGAAACTAATCCTATTACCCTGAGTTTGTTCAACTACCATCATGGTACAGGACCCCGGACTCTCTTAGTGTCTGTGCAAGTGAATGTGGAGCTCAAAATCCAGAGATTCTCAGATAAGCTCATATGCACAAACATGTAGGACAAATACTAAACCTCACAATTACTGAATTGGATCAGGTTCATTTCTCATGTTCTAAATTTCTCTTTTACTTCAAGATGAGATCAGCATGACGGATTCTGATGAAAGGATCCTGAGGATGATGCTCCTGCTGGAGTCATTCGGAGGGGAATTACACAAGAGAAGAATTAAGAAAGCCAGGATAACAGAAAAAACACAGCTTGACCTAGTTTAATCAGTGCATCCTGGCTTAGTCTGTTGCACGTTTTCTGAGTCAGGGTGAGTATGTGCAGCTATGTCGAGCCAGGTTTAGATAGTTAGGATAAATCTATTCGTCACTCTCTCCGGCCTTTCTAACAGACACCGTTTTCTTGTTTCTGCTCATTTCATTTCAATTTGAAAGGCAAAATGAAAACATACACTGACCCACTTGATACACATTTACAGTTTTTTTGCAGTCACTAGGACACATTTCTCAACACTTAGTTCACTTTTTCAGAACTCTTCACACAGTTCTCCTAACCAGCTCTCATCTTAACAGAGAAGATACAGGTTTACTCTTGACCGACTCTCATCTTAACAGAGAAGATACAGGTTTACTCTTGACCGACTCTCATCTTAACAGAGAAGATACAGGTTTACTCTTGACCGACTCTCATCTTAACAGAGAAGATACAGGTTTACTCTTGACCGACTCTCATCTTAACAGAGAAGATACAGGTTTACTCTTGACCGACTCTCATCTTAACAGAGAAGATACAGGTTTACTCTTGACCGACTCTCATCTTAACAGAGAAGATACAGGTTTACTCTTGACCAACTCTCATCTTAACAGAGAAGATACAGGTTTACTCTTGACCGACTCTCATCTTAACAGAGAAGATACAGGTTTACTCTTGACCGACTCTCATCTTAACAGAGAAGATACAGGTTTACTCTCATCTTAACAGAGAAGATACAGGTCTACTCTTGACCAACTCTCATCTTAACAGAGAAGATACAGGTTTACTCTTGACCGACTCTCATCTTAACAGAGAAGATACAGGTTTACTCTTGACCGACTCTCATCTTAACAGAGAAGATACAGGTTTACTCTTGACCGACTCTCATCTTAACAGAGAAGATACAGGTTTACTCTTGACCGACTCTCATCTTAACAGAGAAGATACAGGTTTACTCTCATCTTAACAGAGAAGATACAGGTCTACTCTTGACCGACTCTCATCTTAACAGAGAAGATACAGGTTTACTCTTGACCGACTCTCATCTTAACAGAGAAGATACAGGTTTACTCTTGACCGACTCTCATCTTAACAGAGAAGATACAGGTTTACTCTTGACCGACTCTCATCTTAACAGAGAAGATACAGGTTTACTCTTGACCGACTCTCATCTTAACAGAGAAGATACAGGTTTACTCTTGACCAACTCTCATCTTAACAGAGAAGATACAGGTTTACTCTCATCTTAACAGAGAAGATACAGGTTTACTCTTGACCGACTCTCATCTTAACAGAGAAGATACAGGTCTACTCTTGACCGACTCTCATCTTAACAGAGAAGATACAGGTTTACTCTTGACCGACTCTCATCTTAACAGAGAAGATACAGGTTTACTCTTGACCGACTCTCATCTTAACAGAGAAGATACAGGTTTACTCTTGACCGACTCTCATCTTAACAGAGAAGATACAGGTTTACTCTTGACCGACTCTCATCTTAACAGAGAAGATACAGGTTTACTCTTGACCGACTCTCATCTTAACAGAGAAGATACAGGTTTACTCTCATCTTAACAGAGAAGATACAGGTTTACTCTTGACCGACTCTCATCTTAACAGAGAAGATACAGGTTTACTCTTGACCAACTCTCATCTTAACAGAGAAGATACAGGTTTACTCTTGACCGACTCTCATCTTAACAGAGAAGATACAGGTTTACTCTTGACCGACTCTCATCTTAACAGAGAAGATACAGGTTTACTCTTGACCAACTCTCATCTTAACAGAGAAGATACAGGTTTACTCTTGACCGACTCTCATCTTAACAGAGAAGATACAGGTTTACTCTCATCTTAACAGAGAAGATACAGGTTTACTCTTGACCGACTCTCATCTTAACAGAGAAGATACAGGTTTACTCTTGACCGACTCTCATCTTAACAGAGAAGATACAGGTTTACTCTTGACCGACTCTCATCTTAACAGAGAAGATACAGGTTTACTCTCATCTTAACAGAGAAGATACAGATTTACTCTTGACCGACTCTCATCTTAACAGAGAAGATACAGGTTTACTCTCATCTTAACAGAGAAGATACAGGTTTACTCTTGACCGACTCTCATCTTAACAGAGAAGATACAGGTTTACTCTTGACCGACTCTCATCTTAACAGAGAAGATACAGGTTTACTCTTGACCAACTCTCATCTTAACAGAGAAGATACAGGTTTACTCTTGACCGACTCTCATCTTAACAGAGAAGATACAGGTTTACTCTTGACCGACTCTCATCTTAACAGAGAAGATACAGGTTTACTCTTGACCGACTCTCATCTTAACAGAGAAGATACAGGTTTACTCTTGACCGACTCTCATCTTAACAGAGAAGATACAGGTTTACTCTTGACCGACTCTCATCTTAACAGAGAAGATACAGGTTTACTCTCATCTTAACAGAGAAGATACAGGTTTACTCTTGACCGACTCTCATCTTAACAGAGAAGATACAGGTTTACTCTTGACCGACTCTCATCTTAACAGAGAAGATACAGGTTTACTCTTGACCGACTCTCATCTTAACAGAGAAGATACAGGTTTACTCTTGACCGACTCTCATCTTAACAGAGAAGATACAGGTTTACTCTTGACCGACTCTCATCTTAACAGAGAAGATACAGGTTTACTCTTGACCGACTCTCATCTTAACAGAGAAGATACAGGTTTACTCTCATCTTAACAGAGAAGATACAGGTTTACTCTTGACCGACTCTCATCTTAACAGAGAAGATACAGGTTTACTCTTGACCGACTCTCATCTTAACAGAGAAGATACAGGTTTACTCTCATCTTAACAGAGAAGATACAGGTTTACTCTTGACCGACTCTCATCTTAACAGAGAAGATACAGGTTTACTCTTGACCGACTCTCATCTTAACAGAGAAGATACAGGTTTACTCTTGACCAACTCTCATCTTAACAGAAAAGATACAGGTTTACTCTTGACTGACTCTCATCTTTTTTTTTTTTTTTTTTATTGCGTTTAACTATACACATATACATACACATTTCCATGTAACATAGACAATAAGGACAAAAAAAAAAAAAAAAAAGAACCAACAAAGTTTCTCAGTATTTTACATTGATATTCAATACCACCTCTTTTCTTAGCCTTCTGTTAACACCTTTCCAACTCCACCACGTTTTAAAAATGATCTGAAAGGTCCCCAAACTCCATCAAAAACTGTGTGTTTATTCCTTAAAATATAAGTTATCTTTTCCATTGACATATTTGTTACCATTTCTTTTAGCCAACGTCCTATACTTGGAGCACAAATACTTTTCCAATGTAAAGAAATAAGCCGTTTTGCTTGAAGAATACCTATATTTATAAATATATAATCTTTCTTTTTTAACTTGACCTCTTTAGGATATAAATGAAATAAAAAAAGTACAGGTGACAGTGGGATGTTAACATCTAGGATCTTCTCTATCATTTCTTTCAAACCTTTCCAAAAATTTGTAACTTCTTCGCACTCCCATATGCAATGATATAATGTACCTTTAGATTTACTACATCTTAGGCAAGTGTCAGGGACATTTTCATTATATTTATGCAAGACCACTGGAGTTATATAAATCCGCATCAACCACTTATATTGTAACAGTTTCAGACGTGTGTTCATTGTCTGTGATTGAGCTTTTTTACATGCTTCCATCCAGTCCTCTATCTGAATATCATCATTGATATCCAATCTCCAGGCTTCCAGTTTATAGATCGAAGAGTCCTTTGATCCTGACACCAGTATATTGTATAATGATGAAATTAAACCTTGACTAGAACAATTTCTTGTAATTTCTTTTTCTAGAATAGACAAAGTTGGCATATTCAGAGAATTATTTTGTGATTTGAGTATGAAATTTCTTATTTGTAAATACTTTAAGAAATGTTTTGAAGGAATATTGTAAGTATTGACTATTTCCTCAAATGTCATAAGAGTATTGGT
Source organism: Megalobrama amblycephala (assembly GCF_018812025.1). Classification (NCBI taxonomy): domain Eukaryota; kingdom Metazoa; phylum Chordata; class Actinopteri; order Cypriniformes; family Xenocyprididae; genus Megalobrama; species Megalobrama amblycephala. Next base: position 13,200,899 of record NC_063044.1, on the reverse strand, counting down.
AACATATAGATCTGCTATCTTTCGGATGCCCTTGTTAGCCCAAATCTTGAAACCTGCGTCCAACCTACCTGGTTTAAACTTTCTATTACCCCAAATGGGACTAAAACAAGATAAAGGGTAGATGAGACCTAAATATTTGTTCACGTCATACCATACGGCAATCATATTTATAATTATAGGGTTGGAAACATTTTTTTTAAGATCTTTAAATTCTGAAGAGTATAAATATAAATTTAAAGGTAGGTCCGATTTGATAGCAGAAGATTCTATATCCACCTAAGGTGGGTAGTCCTGAGACAAAAAATAAAACATAATTGTTCTAAGTTGGACTGCCCAATAATACCAATGAACGTTAGGACACTGTAGACCTCCTCTCTCATATGGCAAATACAAAAGTGTCAATCGGAGTCTGGAACTTCTGTTATTCCAGATGAATTTAGTGAATATCTTTTTAAGTCTTTGGAAAAAAGATTTAGGGGGAGGCAGCGGAATGTTCTGAAATAAATATAAAAATTTTGGTAAAACATTCATTTTTAAGATATTTATTCGGCCAATTAAAGATATAGGTAAGGACATCCATCTTTCTATAGAGCTATTAACACTTTCAACAAGCGGATCATAATTTACTTGTACAATATTTTCTAATTTTGGTACAATTTTTACACCCAGGTATGTAAAACAGTCAACGATATTGAAGGTTGCAACACAGCTACTAGGTTGCTGTCTGTCAATCTCATTTAGATACAGAATAGAACTTTTAGAATTATTAATTTTGTATCCAGAAATTTCTCCAAATACACTAATAAGGTCCAATAAAGCAGGTATTGATGTATCAAGATGTTTTAGAAAAAGAATTTTATGTTCTATCTGTCTAATCTTAATGCCTGTTAATTCCACATGTCTTTTAACTGCTATTGCAAAAGGCTCGATGGAGATAGCAAAGAGCAGAGGAGAAAGGGGTGAACCTTGTCTGCACCCTCTTGAGATACTAAATGGTTTTGAAACTATATTATTTGTCAACACCTCTGCTGTAGGGCTATTATAAAGTAACCTAATCCACTTACAATACCTTTCGCCAAACCCAAATCTAGACAACAAATCAAACAAATAAGACCATTCAACTCTATCAAAAGCCTTTTCGGCGTCCAATGATAGTAGAGCAGTATCTCGTTCACTCCTCTGTTCATGAAGAATATTTAGGACTCTTCGAACATTATGAAATCCTTGCCTACGTTGTATGAAACCATTTTGATCCTCTCCTATTAAATTTGGTAAAATAACTTCTAATCTCTTGGCTAGAACTTTACATAATATTTTTGTATCGGAATTTAACAGACTAATTGGCCGCATATTTTCACACTTTGTGTTTGATTTTCCTGGCTTTGGTAATAATGTGATTAAAGCGCCTCTCATTGATGTAGGAAGAAGACCTTGGTGATACGCCTCTACTATCATTTCCAAAAAGGGGGTTAGTAACTTTTTTTTAAACGTCTTATAAATTTCTATAGGAAGCCCATCTGGGCCCGCGGCTTTTCCTGATTTCATAGAATCTATTGCTTCTCCAATTTCTTGTAATGTGAGGTCTTCATCTAATTTGATCTTTTCTTCAATTGAAATCTGGGGTATATTTAGGCTGTCTAAAAATTGCATCTGTGTTTCCAAATTTAATGAGCACTCTGAACTATAGAGTTTTTCATAATAAATTCTAAATGCTTCATTTATCTCTTCTGGGTCAACTATAGTTCCTGTTGAACTCTCAATTACTGTGATGGTACGTTCTGTTTGTTGTTGTCGGATTTGCCATGCAAGTAACCGTCCTGTTTTATCTCCATATTCATAAAATTTTTGTTTCAACCTCAAAACTTTTGAAGCTGCTTTACTTGCCGATAATTCATTATATTGGGACCTGAGTGATAATAATTTCTCGTTTGCTTCTTGGTCCGTGTATCTTTTGGTCATTCGTTTTTTGATTTAATAATGAAATCGGAAAATGAAAAACGGCACCTTTTTCGTTTTTCATTTTTTTCAAACAAAACGAAAAACAAGAATTCGGCTTGATTTTTCGTTTTTCGTTCAGGGGTAGAAAATGAATAAACAACTTGAATATTTGATCTCAACATGTGGGCGGGAATGAAACGCCCCTTTCCGCTGATTGGTCAACCAAACATTAAACTGTGCCGTCATCAGTTCTTCCGCTGTTCAGCTCAGCAGAATAATAGTCCTTCGCTGCGATGGATTCAACGCGTTTATTGCAACTATATAATCACTTTTAAATGTACATTTAATCTTAATCTCTATCTCTTGATCTCTATCTCTCAAACAGCCAGACTAACGAATGACTTGAGACACAAATCGAGGCAGAGCCTGTAGAGGCTTTCTTCTGTGTGTCCATAAAAACGCGTGTTTAGCTCAGAGATATTATCTCAGATATAATAATTTACTTCGCACCTGCACTCACAACTACCTAATAGCAATACCTTTGGCACACTGCCTGTTTTGTTATTGCTGACCACCCTTCGTAGTTAATGTTCACAGCACATCTATTATAGTTCTATTATGATTTTTATTCAGTCAACAGATGGATATCATAATGCCATTATCTAATGTTTCAGTGATTGACTTTGTGAAATATGAATTTGACATAATGTTTTTACGGTGAACTTGTTTGAGTTATGTGAATAAAACCCTGAAATAAGACTTTGTACAATAAACCAGGTTTTCATGAAAGGTTTTCATATTTAATGCCATCTACCAGTGTCAGAAATTAACTTATATGGGACAAATGATTTTCAGGGGTATTTTTTTACCTTTATATATAATTTCTTTCCTAATTTTATTAAATATTTATGCTATCTATAATGTTAAATTCTTAAATGTAGTAAAATAAATTAGAATAATATGACAAGGCTGTTACCAATTAAATCAGTATCAGTCAATGATGCTTTCAGATGTAGCTACTTACAGTAAATACATTTACACATTAATTACAACAGTATAATATAATGAGATTAATATTTTAAACAACATTTTTATTCAGAAATATGAAATGACAAGATGAAATAATACTTGGATTATGAAAGTAATATCGTCACTAGGTGGCGGTAAGTCATTGTGTTAAAGAAGGAGTCATTTATTCATTTGTCGATTCGTTCGTTCAAAGCGCTGATTCATTCAGGAATAAAATCAAGTGGCTGTCTATATTAATTGGTCACTGAATCATCGTCTATATTAATGGGTTGTTCAAAGACTCTTATTCATTCAGGAACGAAACAACTCTGTGTGCCTACTGCGAGTCAGTCGCACAACGGTTCTGTGACTTTATTTGCTTTGGAGGTTTAGTTGGCAGAGAAAATTCTGTATGCCATCCGTTAGCCGGCCAATACTTAATATTAATTAAATAATGTATTGCCTAAAACAAAAGTTATGACATCTGTGCAGGGTGCGATTTGTGAAAAAAAACAGAGGGGGGGATGTTTTGAAAAGTTTTTGTTTGTTTTTTTGTTTTTGAAAATGTGTTAAAAACCACAGTAGAGCTATATAGCCTACTATTTTTGGCAGCTGTTACAGAAACATTTTTACAAAAAAAAAAAAAAAATCTGATTTAACCTTGAGATTTGAAGTATTAGATAGCTTAGATATTTGCACCACTACAATGACACTAATAATTCTTAATTTCTGATAGAAATGCAAAATCAATCGGTAGTTATTAATAGAATAACGAGACACAAACCTTTACATTCAGTCGCGTTTGGTCCCATTTATTTTTGATCACAGTGCATACACATACAAACTTTTAGTCCAAAAGTGCGCACATTTGGAGAAATACACGTTTACCTTAGATTTCATTAGATAGAATATAAGATTGGCCGTACGCAGGGTTTCATAATTACCGAGGTCAGAAAATGTAGTTTTCTAGGGGGGTACGGAGCATATGCTCCCCTTTTTAGACTTCCCTGGTGTACATATGTGCATTTTTAAGACGTTTTAAGGCAAACAAATTGGATAACAATTTAAAACCATGTCAACAAATAAATGCATGCACAGTTTTGAGGCAGCTTTAATCGCATGTTTGGTAATTTCATGACTTAACTTACAACAGAACAACGACGGTCATTGCTTGTAGTTTCTTTTGCGCTTTATTTTAGCTATAATAAAGTAATTAAATGCAGCGCGCACCGGCGCATTTGCGCATGCAATTCTGCAATAATAAATCAGCAATAATAAAACAGGCAGTGTGTCAAAGGTATTGGCTATTAGGTAGCTGTGAGTGCACGTGCGAAGTAAATTGTTATTTCTGAGATAAACTAGTATAATGTTTATAATATTTCTTAGCAAAAACACGCGTTTTTATGGACACACAGAAGAAAGCCTCTACAGGCTCTGCCTCGATTTGTGTCTCACGTCATTCGTTAGTCTGGCTGTTTGAGAGATAGAGATCAAGAGATAGAGATTAAGATTAAATGTACATTTAAAAGTGATTATATAGTTGCAATAAACGCGTTAAATCCATCGCAGCGAAGGACTATTATTCTGCTGAGCTGAACAGCGGAAGAACTGATGACGGCACAGTTTAATGTTTGGTTGACCAATCAGCGGAAAGGGGTGTTTCATTCCCGCCCACATGTTGAGATCAAATATTCAAGTTGTTTATTCATTTTCTACCCCTGAACGAAAAACGAAAAATCAAGCCGAATTCTTGTTTTTCGTTTTGTTTGAAAAAAATGAAAAACGAAAAAGGTGCCGTTTTTCATTTTCCGATTTCATTATTAAATCAAAAAACGAATGACCAAAAGATACACGGACCCTTCTTCTGTGTCGGTAGTTTTCTGAAAAATTTCATTTTCTAATTTTTTGATCTGATCTTCTAATTGTTTCATTTCTTGTCTAGACCTCCTGGCTTTTGAGCTGCAAAAACAAATAATATGTCCTCGGTCCGTGTATCTTTTGGTCATTCGTTTTTTGATTTAATAATGAAATCGGAAAATGAAAAACGGCACCTTTTTCGTTTTTCATTTTTTTCAAACAAAACGAAAAACAAGAATTCGGCTTGATTTTTCGTTTTTCGTTCAGGGGTAGAAAATGAATAAACAACTTGAATATTTGATCTCAACATGTGGGCGGGAATGAAACGCCCCTTTCCGCTGATTGGTCAACCAAACATTAAACTGTGCCGTCATCAGTTCTTCCGCTGTTCAGCTCAGCAGAATAATAGTCCTTCGCTGCGATGGATTTAACGCGTTTATTGCAACTATAATCACTTTTAAATTTACATTTAATCTTAATCTCTATCTCTTGATCTCTATCTCTCAAACAGCCAGATTAACGAATGATTTGAGACACAAATCGAGGCAGAGCTGGAGAGGCTTTCTTCTGTGTGTCCATGATAAAAACGCGTGTTTAGCTCAGAAATATTATTATCTCAGATATAATAATTTACTTCGCACCTGCACTCACAACTACCTAATAACCAATACCTTTGACACACTGTCTGTTTTATTATTGCTGACCACCATCGTAGTTAATGTTCACAGCACATCTATTATAGTTCTATTATGACTTTTATTCAGTCAATACATGTATAATGCCATTATCTAATGTTTCAGTGATTGACTTTAATTAGTGAAATATGAATTTGAGATAACGATTTTACGGTGAACTTGTTTGAATTATATGAATAAAACCCTGAAATAAGACACAATAAACCAGAGTTGAAAGGTTTTCATATTTAATGCCATCTACCAGTGTCAGAAATTAACTTAAATGGGACAAATGATTTTCAGGGATATTTTTTTTTACCTTTATATATAATTTATTTCCTAATCTTATTAAATATTTATGCTGTCTATAATGTTAAATTCTTAAATGTAGTAAAATAAATTAGAATAATATGACAAGGCTGTTACCAATTAAATCAGTATCAGTCAATGATGCTTTCAGATGTAGCTACTTACAGTAAATACATTTACACATTAATTACAACTGTATAATATAATGAGATTAATATTTTAAACAACATTTTTATTCAGAAATATGAAATGACAAGATGAAATAATACTTGGATTATGAAAGTAATATCGTCACTAGGTGGCGGTAAGTAATTGTGTTAAAGAAGGAGTCATTTATTCATTTGTCGATTCGTTCGTTCAAAGCGCTGATTCATTCAGGAATAAAATCAAGTGGCTGTCTATATTAATTGGTCACTTAATCATCGTCTATTAATGGGTTGTTCAAAGACTCTTATTCATTCAGGAACGAAACAACTCTGTGTGCCTACTGCGAGTCAGTCGCACAACGGTTCTGTGACTTTATTTGCTTTGGAGGTTTAGTTGGCAGAGAAAATTCTGTATGCCATCCGTTAGCCGGCCAATACTTAATATTAATTAAATAATCTCAGCGTATTGCCTGTTTTTATTTTTTTTGAAAAATTGTTAAAAACCACAGTAGAGCTCTACATACTATTTTTGGCGGCTGTTACAGAAACATTTTTACAAAAAAATTCTGATTAAACCTTGAGATTTTAAGCATTAGATAGCTTAGATATTTGCACCACTACAATGACAATAATTCTTAATTTCTGATAGAAATGCAAAATCAATCGGTAGTTATTAATAGAATAACGAGACACAAACCTTTACATTCAATCGGGTTTGGTCCCATTTATTTTTGATCACAGTGCATACTGCATACACATACAAACTTTAAGTCCAAAAGTGCGCACATTTGTAGAAATGAACATTTACCTCAGATTTCATTAGCCTAGATAGAATAAGCCGGGCCGTACGCAGGGTTTCATATTTGCCGAGGTCAGAAAATGTAGTTTCCTAGGGGGGTACTGGAGCATGCTCCCCCGAAAATTTAGATTTCCCTGGTGTACATGCATTTATGGATAACAATTTAAAACCATGTCAACAAATAAATGCATGCAAGTTTTGAGGCAGCTTTAATCGCATGTTTGGTAATTTCATGACTTAACTTACAACAGAACAACGACGGTCATTTCTCATAGTTTCTTTTGCGCTTTATTTAAGCTATAATAAAGTAATTAAATGCAGCGCGCGCCGGCGCATTTGCTCATGCAATTCTTGAGTTCGCGCCGCTATCTCTGTGCTGTTGCGTGAGTCGCGCAGCGTTGCCACACAGATTTTGATAGGTGGTCAGCAATAATAAAACAGACAGTGTGTCAAAGGTATTGGCTGTTAGGTAGTTGTGAGTGCAGGTGCGAAGTAAATTGTTATTTCTGAGGTATAATGATTATAATAGCCTATCTCTGAGCTAAACACGCGTTTTTATGGGCACACAGAAGAAAGCCTTGTCTATAGACCAATTTGGTGTTTGCAAACAGCGATGACGTTTTTTATGGGCGGAGCCTACCTGGTTGCAGAAAATGACAGTTGAGCAGTAGAAGTCTATGGAAGCCACGAAATAAAAGAATAAAAAAAAGTTAATTTCGAGTTTATATCTCACAATTCTGACTTTTATTTCTCGCAAACCTTTCTTACAAAGAAAAACAGAATTGTGAGATATACTCGTTATTCTGTCTTTTCTGAATTGCAATTTATCCCGCAATTCTGACATTTTCCCCCTCAGAATTGTGAAATAAACTCACAATTGCGAGTTATAAAGTCCGAACTGGGAGTCATAAACACGCAAATGCAAGAAAAAAAGTCAGAATTGTGAAATAAAAATTTTATAGACTATGTTTAAAAGTTATCTATGTAAAATGTTATAGGTTTAAATATTATTTCATGCTGTAACTGCTATGTATGTATGCCCTCTGAACTGCATATGTGAATATTATGTAGACTTACTGTTTACTTCAAATTCCTGCTTTAATAGTAGACTAATCCTTGCAGGTGTCATCAGTCCAGTCTGTGAAACGTCTCCATTTAGCTTCAAAGGACGTTTTCAACGATGGTTTTCTTTAAAAATGAAGACTATATTTTTTTGCATTCCGATTCCAACATCCAGAGGCACAACAAAACGTTTTTCTCTTATTCTGCGGATTTTGCACATTTTCCTCCAATTGCTACCGCTATTTTTCTGCAACCAGTATGCGCGCGCAGCTGCAAGTGACGTAATTGTGACGTCTGCTCCAAAGAGGTCTATAGGCTCTGCCTCGATTTGTGTCTCAAATCATTCGTTAGTCTGGCTGTTTGAGAGATAGAGATCAAGAGATAGAGATTAAGATTAAATGTAAATTTAAAAGTGATTATAGTTGCAATAAACGCGTTAAATCCATCGCAGCGAAGGACTATTATTCTGCTGAGCTGAACAGCGGAAGAACTGATGACGGCACAGTTTAATGTTTGGTTGACCAATCAGCGGAAAGGGGCGTTTCATTCCCGCCCACATGTTGAGATCAAATATTCAAGTTGTTTATTCATTTTCTACCCCTGAACGAAAAACGAAAAATCAAGCCGAATTCTTGTTTTTCGTTTTGTTTGAAAAAAATGAAAAACGAAAAAGGTGCCGTTTTTCATTTTCCGATTTCATTATTAAATCAAAAAACGAATGACCAAAAGATACACGGACCGTCCTCGAATAAAAGCTTTGAATGCTTCCCATCGAATACCAGCAGATGTTTCAGAATTATTAATTTCAAAATACAGATCAATTTGTTTGTTCACATATTCTATAAACTCTGGATCTTGAAGCCATCCTATCTGAAAGCGCCATTTAGGGGGATTCTTTATGAATTTTTTATTTTTGTATGATAAGGATACTGCTGCATGGTCAGAGATGACTATGCTGTGATATATACAGTCTGTTATTCTGTTAAGCAATTGTGCAGATATTAGAAAATAATCGATACGCGAATATGTTTGATGCATACCAGAATAACATGAATATGATTTTGCTGTTGGATTAAGATTCCTCCAAGCATCTGCTAAATTTAGATCCTTCATAAATTCCTGTATCAATTTCCTAGCTTTAGTATGCGTTTTATCAATCCCTGTGGAACGATCTTTAGTAGGATCTAGTACACAGTTCATATCCCCTGCGATAAGATAGTATCCAGGCAAACTAGCAGTTAGTAAAAACAAATCATTAAAAAGTTTAGTGTTGTCATCATTTGGACCATATACATTAATTAAATTTATCTTTTCTGAAAAGATGGTACATTGTAGCATAATATATCTTCCTAATGGATCTTTAGTTACCTTCTGAACCTGTATTGGAACTGATTTATGAATTAAAGTCATTACTCTTGCATTAGAAGTGTGACAAGCAGCAAAAACTTGCCCTTGCCATCTCCGTCGAATCCTGATTGTTTCACTTTTTACCATATGGGTCTCCTGAAGAAAAACTACTTGTGCCTGTAATTGTTTGATCCTCTCCATTACCTGCTTTATTTTTTAATATTACCCAGTCCTCTAGAATTCCAGGTTAAAAATTTCACATTCCCTGTCTCCCCCATGATCTTTTATATTTCCTATTAAGAGGCGTGTTCTTTTTTATAGACTCACAGATCTTAAATACTGAGAAGCAAAAACTACAAATAAAAACAATCATGAACAAAACACATATTGCTAAGATACATTGAACAACAACACCGTTTTCCCCAGTAGCGTCCATGCTACTGCATTTAAACCCCCACCCCAATACACCCCAATACACCCCTTATATGGCGTTGATTGGTCCACACACCCGTGAGGAACTATCAGGTACTTTTATCTATATTTATTATCACAACCCCTGTTTGTAAACTTTTTCTCACTTATTATATTAAAGTGTAAACGCATATTTTCACATCTGCATAGAACAATAACAACTGAATCTGCCTATTTACAAATCACAAATTTAAAAATACAAGTTACCAATACAATCGAACATATTATTGTTGATTCAGTCCTCATAAAAAAATAAAATAATAATAATATAAAAAAAAAAAAGGATAACGAAATTTGTGGAATGCAATCTAAACTATTTTAAAGTAGCCTATAAATTCAAGACTATAACAGTCCAGCTGAATTGAGCTAATTCTTCTATGAAGCTTTCCACTGCCACTGGTGTGTCAAACACCCTTGATTTCTCCTGATGTGTAACAAGTAGACGAGCAGGGTAGATGATCCTGTGCTTACTGATTCCTCTCTCTCGTAGCTTCTGTCTCACACCATCATAGGCTCTCTGCTTCCTGTGAACTTCTGCAGAAACATCTGGATGGAAACGAAGAGTGTGTTCCTTGTATAAAATCATCCCCTTGGACCTGGCCGCTCTCAGCACCTGCTCTTTTTGTTTATAGTTCAAGAACCTCATTATTAATGTTCTTGATGGTGCACTTGCATCTCGTCTTGTGTTCTGGTCACCTATGTTTCGTTGTGGACCCACTCTATGTGCGCGCTCTATGACTAAAGGTGTGCTTGAGTCCAATTCCAAAGTTTTTGGAATCCAGGCCTCTAAGAAACCACACGCATCGTTTCCCTCTTCTTTTTCCGGTAATCCCACCAACCTTAGGTTGTTCCGTCTGTTTCTGTTTTCCATGTCGTCAACTTTGTCTGTCAGTTTTTTAACTTGTGATTCAAGCGAGTTCGTGTGAGCACGCAGTTGAACGATTTCATCCTCCGCTCCCGAAATGCATTCCTCGGCCTCTTTCACTCGCTCCTTCACCTCTTTGATCACTGACATAACACCGTCGATTTTACTCGTAACTCGTTTGTCCATTTCTTTAATGGCTTGTAAAACATCTGCATTGCTGGGATTCAACTCAGTTACTTTCGTAGCTTCACTGTCGTCATCTTCCTCCATCTCTCTTAGCTCGTCTGCGTGATCAGAATCTTGCGACATCTCTTGCGCTTCGTTATTCGCTTTTTCTTGAGTTCTGTTCTTTTTTTTCGGTGCCATTTCAGTCGTTAGTCTTTTGTACATTAATTACTAAAAGATGTGATAAAGTTTTAAGTGATTTTGAAGGATTATTACTTAACAGTGTAGGAGTGTCATTAACTCGCGTCTTCTCAGTACCGCTCCATAACCGGAAGTCCACCGACTCTCATCTTAACAGAGAAGATACAGGTTTACTCTTGACCAACTCTCATCTTAACAGAGAAGATACAGGTTTACTCTCATCTTAACAGAGAAGATACAGGTCTACTCTTGACCAACTCTCATCTTAACAGAGAAGATACAGGTTTACTCTTGACCAACTCTCATCTTAACAGAGAAGATACAGGTTTACTCTTGACCGACTCTCATCTTAACAGAGAAGATACAGGTTTACTCTTGACCAACTCTCATCTTAACAGAGAAGATACAGGTTTACTCTTGACCAACTCTCATCTTAACAGAGAAGATACAGGTTTACTCTCATCTTAACAGAGAAGATACAGGTTTACTCTTGACCAACTCTCATCCTAAAAGAGAAGATACAGGTTTACTCTCCAGCCAACTCTCATCTTAACAGAGAAGATACAGGTTTACTATTAAACAACTCTCATCTTAACAGAGAAGATACAGGTTTACTCTTGACCAACTCTCATCTTAACACTGCGGTTACAGTTTTTAAAATGTTACACAGTTCCTGAAACTATGGCTCCATTTCTCAAAACATTAAAAAACCACAAAACATCACACATATCTTGCAAAAGCAAACACTTCTAAAAATGGTATTATAACACAGTAGACACTTTTCACATCAGTGTGTTAGTTTTTCTTGTTCAGAGTGCAGTGGAGTGGACAGGAGTTTGTCAATCACAAAGACACTGTGTATAAATGATCCACAGTTTAGCTCACATAGACTGATGTTGTGATCACTGTGTAAAGAGAGAACATAGATAACATAACAAATGTTTAAACGTAGACATTTTACAATTTTATCCACTAAATGAGCTCTTTTCAAATTTGATGCCTGCTACAGGTCTAAAGAAACCACTTCGGTAAACACAATCCGCCGTGCCATCTGCAGATGCCAACTAAAGCTTTATCATGCAAAAAGGAAGCCATATGTGAACATGGTCCAGAAGCGCCGTCGTGTCCTGTGGGCCGAGGCTCATTTAAAATGGACTGTTTCACAGTGGAAAAGTGTTCTATGGTCAGACGAGTCCAAATTTGACGTTCTTGTTGGAAATCACGGATGCCGTGTCCTCCGGTCCAAAGAGAAGGGAGACCTTCCAGAGTGTCATCAGCGTTCAGTTCAAAAGCCAGCATCTCTGATGGTATGAGGGTGGATAAGTGCATACGGTATGGGCAGCTTGCATGTTTTGAAAGGCACTATGAATGCTGTATATAAAGGTTTTAGAGCAACATATGCTCCCCTCCAGATGACGTCTATTTCAGGGAAGGCCTTCTGTATTTCAGCAGGACAATGCAAAACCACATACTGCCGCTATTACAACACCATGGCTTTGTCGTAGAAGAGTCTAGGTGCTGAACTGGCCTGCCTGCAGTCCAGATCTTTCACCTATGGAGACCATTTGGCGCATCATTAAACGAAAGACGACCACAAACTCTTCAACAGCTGGAAACCTATATCAGGCAAGAATGGGATCATATTCCAACACCAAAACTCCAGAAACACATTGTAACAAAGGGGGACTCCGGCAGAGATCCAATTGCAAAGCTTTTATTAAAAGTGAGCGTGGTCGTACAGGCAGGGTCAAAACAGGAACAAACAGGTACAGCAAGGGACAGGCAAAGTCGTGGTCAAGATACAGGCAGTAGATCAGGGCTGGCAGATATCATTCACAGAACAGCAGACAAGGCATGGGTCAGGACAGGCAGCAACGGGTCGATAACGGGTAACAGGCAGGAACGGTAACAAACAGGCAGACAGGATATTAGTACGCTCAGAATTTTATCACAGGGAAAACAAGACCTTGCAATGTATGTGTGTGAGTGGGAGTCCTTTATAGTCCAGGTAAAGAGCTTCAGGAGTATGTGGCAATAGGTGATTGGTGGAGTGAGTGCATGTGATAGGCAAGGGAGGATTATGGGAAATGGAGTCCGGAGTGAACAGGAACGGTTCACTCATAACCAGATGTCTTCACACTGTTTTGAAAAGCAGAGGAGATGCTACACCATGATAAACATGCCCCCATCCCAACTATTTTGAGACCTGTAGCAGGCATCAAATTTGACATGAGCTCATTTTGTGCATAAAATTCGATAAAATCACTTTAAACATTTATATTATCGATGTTCTATTGTGAATAAAATATTGGCTTATGTGATTTGAAAGTCTTTCAGTTTTCATTTTATTAAAATTTAAAAAACCTGTATCAACAAACTTGAAAAAACACAAGTAAAAAATTCAGTTTAGTGAGAACACACATTTCAGAGAAAAGTCAGTGTGTTTGCTGACGTCTGACTGTCACTGACACTTAAAAAGCAGTTTCACTTCCTTTATTTCACATAAAGTGAACAATTTCAGAGCTGCTGTTCAACACGACAGTTCAGAAGAGAAGAAAAGTCTTCAAATATGGTTTGAGGTGAGTGTTTCATCTTTCTTTTATTGTTTTCATCTATTTTTAAAAATAGATGAAAAAGAGAGTCCATAAATACATACAATATTTTCACTTTTGAATGCAGATCTGTGAAATGTGAGATGGGAAAAGCAGGGCTGAATAATAATGATTTATAATTAACTGACACATAATTTGTGCTTTCACACAAAACTACAGAGCCCCACACATGACATGCAGGAAAAAAATAGTAGGCTAAATCGTGTGCAGGATTTATAAACCGAGGGAATAACTATGTAAAGTGTGCATCATGTGCGGGGCTCCATAGAATATATATATATACTACCGTTTGGGATCGGCAAGATTTTTAATATTTTTAAAAGAAGATTTGTCTGCTCACCAAGATTGCATTTATTTAATTAAAAATACAGTAAAAACAGTAATATTGTGAAATATTATTACAATCTAAAATAACTGTTTTCTATTGGAATATAATATAAAATGTAATTTATTTCTGTGTTGGAAAAGCTGAATTTTCAGCATCATTACTCCAGTCTTCACTGTCACATGATCCTTCAGAAATCATTCTGATATGATGATTTGCTGCTCAAGAAACATTTATGATTATTATCAATGTTAAAAACAGTTGTATACTTTTTCAGGATTCCTTTATGAATAGAAAGTTCAAAAGAACAGCATTTATCTGAAATACAAAGCTTTTGGGTAACACTTTAGAATACTGTATCGTACTTACTGCATAACTAATAAGGAATTACTGCAGAATTAATCGGTAGTTCTTCATTAACACTCAAGTAACTACTATTAACTACTAAGGAATATGTGTTAACTAATCAGTATGTCATAGCGTTTTTTAATTGTGTTAAGTAACTATTAGTTAATCAGTAACTAATCAATTCAGTCATGCCTCCTGAAGAACTACGATTTAGTAACTACTAATTCAGCTTCAGGAGGAATAACTATTAAGTAACTATTAATGAACTGTGAAACTCAGTATCAGGTTATGGCCCTTTCTTCTTTACTACTAATGTTAGTTGATTTACTTAGATTTATGCCTACTGTACTGATATATATATATATATATATATATATATATATATATATATATATATATATATATGCTCTGCAAATATTGTTAAACATTCGTTCATTTGCGCCACTGTATGTTTCTGTCGGTGGGTGCTATACTGTTGCACGTCTTGCATCACATGCAGGTCAAAGTTTGAGCGCACACATGTAATATCTGTGAGTTTTGTAATATCTCCCGTTTTCCAAGAGAAAAGGGACTGGGATTCCAACTGTCAGCGGAGAGGTAAATCGCTCTCGCATTATAACAATGCGCTGGCGACACTTAAACTAAACACTGTAGATACCACATTAATGAACTGTAGTTGTTTATTCATTTATGTTTTTTAAACGAATGGTGAATTCTTCGTGTTTTTCCTCGTGCTCGAACATTTCCGTGGATGGCGCTTGAGAGTGTTCATTTTTTTATTCAAGTGTTGTCTGCAACCAGAAAATCAGGATGGATCCGTGACCTGCCAATACCTCAGGTATGTTTATGGCCTTATATATATTTTGTGTCTGTTTTTACTCAAGATATTTCATATTACTATTATAAAGTGATGCCAAATGAGTTCTGTATTTAAGGCAATGATCATTACCACATCATGCTCAAAGAATTACTTCAAACCCACTGATAATTAATAGAGAATTACCACATCATTCTCAAGGAATTACTAAGAACCTGGAACAGTATTCTAAAGTGAAAACAATGGGAACCCATTGATAATTAATAAATAATTACCACACCATTCTCAAGGAATTACTAAGAACCTGGAACAGTATTCTAAAGTGAAAACAATGGGAACCCATTGATAATTAATGAAGAATTACCACATCATTCTCAAGGAATTACTAAGAACCTGGAACAGTATTCTAAAGTGAAAACAATGGGAACCAATTGATAATTAATGAAGAATTACCACATCATTCTCAAGGAATTACTAAGAACCTGGAACAGTATTCTAAAGTGAAAACAATGGGAACCAATTGATAATTAATGAAGAATTACCACATCATTCTCAAGGAATTACTAAGAACCTGGAACAGTATTCTAAAGTGAAAACAATGGGAACCCATTGATAATTAATGAAGAATTACCACAACATTCTCAAGGAATTACTAAGAACCTGGAACAGTATTCTAAAGTGAAAACAATGGGAACCCATTGATAATTAATAAATAATTACCACAACATTCTCAAGGAACTACTAAGAACCTGGAACAGTATTCTAAAGTGAAAACAATGGGACCCATTGATAATTAATGAAGAATTACCACATCATTCTCAAGGAATTACTAAGAACCTGGAACAGTATTCTAAAGTGAAAACAATGGGAACCCATTGATAATTAATAAATAATTACCACATCATTCTCAAGGAACTACTAAGAACCTGGAACAGTATTCTAAAGTGAAAACAATGGGAACCCATTGATAATTAATAAATAATTACCACATCATTCTCAAGGAATTACTAAGAACCTGGAACAGTATTCTAAAGTGAAAACAATGGGAACCCATTGATAATTAATAAATAATTACCACATCATTCTCAAGGAATTACTAAGAACCTGGAACAGTATTCTAAAGTGAAAACAATGAGAACCCATTGATAATTAATAAAGAATTACCACATCATTCTCAAGGAATTACTAAGAACCTGGAACAGTATTCTAAAGTGAAAACAATGGGAACCCATTGATAATTAATGAAGAATTACCACATCATTCTCAAGGAATTACTAAGAACCTGGAACAGTATTCTAAAGTGAAAACAATGGGAACCAATTGATAATTAATGAAGAATTACCACATCATTCTCAAGGAATTACTAAGAACCTGGAACAGTATTCTAAAGTGAAAACAATGGGAACCCATTGATAATTAATGAAGAATTACCACATCATTCTCAAGGAATTACTAAGAACCTGGAACAGTATTCTAAAGTGAAAACAATGGGAACCAATTGATAATTAATAAATAATTACCACATCATTCTCAAGGAATTACTAAGAACCTGGAACAGTATTCTAAAGTGAAAACAATGAGAACCCATTGATAATTAATAAAGAATTACCACATCATTCTCAAGGAATTACTAAGAACCTGGAACAGTATTCTAAAGTGAAAACAATGAGAACCCATTGATAATTAATGAAGAATTACCACATCATTCTCAAGGAATTACTAAGAACCTGGAACAGTATTCTAAAGTGAAAACAATGGGAACCCATTGATAATTAATGAAGAATTACCACATCATTCTCAAGGAATTACTAAGAACCTGGAACAGTATTCTAAAGTGAAAACAATGGGAACCCATTGATAATTAATAAAGAATTACCACATCATTCTCAAGGAATTACTAAGAACCTGGAACAGTATTCTAAAGTGAAAACAATGGGAACCCATTGATAATTAATGAAGAATTACCACATCATTCTCAAGGAATTACTAAGAACCTGGAACAGTATTCTAAAGTGAAAACAATGGGAACCCATTGATAATTAATAAATAATTACCACATCATTCTCAAGGAACTACTAAGAACCTGGAACAGTATTCTAAAGTGAAAACAATGGGAACCAATTGATAATTAATGAAGAATTACCACACCATTCTCAAGGAATTACTAAGAACCTGGAACAGTATTCTAAAGTGAAAACAATGGGAACCCATTGATAATTAATAAATAATTACCACACCATTCTCAAGGAATTACTAAGAACCTGGAACAGTATTCTAAAGTGAAAACAATGGGAACCCATTGATAATTAATAAATAATTACCACACCATTCTCAAGGAATTACTAAGAACCTGGAACAGTATTCTAAAGTGAAAACAATGGGAACCCATTGATAATTAATAAATAATTACCACATCATTCTCAAGGAACTACTAAGAACCTGGAACAGTATTCTAAAGTGAAAACAATGGGAACCCATTGATAATTAATAAATAATTACCACATCATTCTCAAGGAATTACTAAGAACCTGGAACAGTATTCTAAAGTGAAAACAATGGGAACCCATTGATAATTAATAAATAATTACCACATCATTCTCAAGGAATTACTAAGAACCTGGAACAGTATTCTAAAGTGAAAATATCCTTGTGCATAAGTAATAAAGCCTAAAGTAGTACTAACATAAAAAATGTAATTTTACTTTAAAAGATGACACATTTTAAGAACATTTACATTTATTGCAGTGTTAATAACATTTTCAAAAAAAAAAAATATATATATTTTCATACAACAAAACAATGAAAAAAGTGAACACTAAAACAAGAAAACAATATCAAAGTTTTACATCAGATTACTAGGAACTTACCAAATATAACAACAGAAGACAGCAAATATGTGTATGCCTAAACTTCAGCTTTCAGCCAATGGTTCTCTAATACATCTAATTCATGTTATTTTATTCTGGCAAAGGTCAATAAGCATGCCATTCTTCTTTTTTTCCTCGATGATGCTTCGAAGTGGCTCCCTTGTGCACATTTCTTTGCACTGTTTGGCAAACTCTGACAGTTTCTGGCCTCTGTGGAACTTTTCACGCAATGTCTTGTAGGCTTCAGCGTCACAATACTCCAGCTCTGCTATCGCTGCCGTATCCACAACCGTTTTTCGATCCACCCCACACTTGTGGTACGACACATTGATGTCCTAAGACACGAAACGATCGGTTTTTGTGAGAAACCGAACGGTATTTATATATTTTTTTAACTCTAATACACCACTATGTCCAACTTCCTTCATCCTCCATGTTAATAAGGTCAAATTGCATTTTGATGACGGAAGCGATGTCGCGCGCGTTGACTTCAACGTGTGCTAGAGATCACTTCCACCATCAGAATGCGATTTGACCTTATTAACATGGAGGATGAAGGCAGTTGGACATAGTGGTGTATTAGAGTTAAAAAAATATATAAATACCGTTCGGTTTCTCACAAAAACCGATCGTTTCGTGTCTTAGGACATCAATGTGTCGAGCCACTTCGAAGCATCATCGAGGAAAAAAAGAAGAATGGCATGCTTATTGACCTTTGCCAGAATAAAATAACATGAATTAGATGTATTAGAGAACCATTGGCTGAAAGCTGAAGTTTAGGCATACACATATTTGCTGTCTTCTGTTGTTATATTTGGTAAGTTCCTAGTAATCTGATGTAAAATTTTGGTATTGTTTTCTTGTTTTAGTGTTCACTTTTTTCATTGTTTTGTTGTATGGAAATAGATTTTTTTTTTTTTTTGAAAATGTTATTAACACTGCAATAAATGTAAATGTTCTTAAAATGTGTCATCTTTTAAAGTAAAATTACATTTTTTATGTTAGTACTACTTTAGGCTTTATTACTTATGCACAAGGATATTTTCACTTTAGAATACTGTTCCAGGTTCTTAGTAATTCCTTGAGAATGTTGTGGTAATTCTTCATTAATTATCAATGGGTTCTCATTGTTTTCACTTTAGAATACTGTTCCAGGTTCTTAGTAATTCCTTGAGAATGATGTGGTAATTCTTTATTAATTATCAATGGGTTCTCATTGTTTTCACTTTAGAATACTGTTCCAGGTTCTTAGTAATTCCTTGAGAATGATGTGGTAATTCTTCATTAATTATCAATGGGTTCTCATTGTTTTCACTTTAGAATACTGTTCCAGGTTCTTAGTAATTCCTTGAGAATGTTGTGGTAATTCTTCATTAATTATCAATGGGTTCTCATTGTTTTCACTTTAGAATACTGTTCCAGGTTCTTAGTAATTCCTTGAGAATGATGTGGTAATTATTTATTAATTATCAATGGGTTCCCATTGTTTTCACTTTAGAATACTGTTCCAGGTTCTTAGTAATTCCTTGAGAATGATGTGGTAATTCTTTATTAATTATCAATGGGTTCCCATTGTTTTCACTTTAGAATACTGTTCCAGGTTCTTAGTAATTCCTTGAGAATGATGTGGTAATTCTTCATTAATTATCAATGGGTTCCCATTGTTTTCACTTTAGAATACTGTTCCAGGTTCTTAGTAATTCCTTGAGAATGATGTGGTAATTCTTCATTAATTATCAATGGGTTCTCATTGTTTTCACTTTAGAATACTGTTCCAGGTTCTTAGTAATTCCTTGAGAATGATGTGGTAATTCTTTATTAATTATCAATGGGTTCTCATTGTTTTCACTTTAGAATACTGTTCCAGGTTCTTAGTAATTCCTTGAGAATGATGTGGTAATTATTTATTAATTATCAATGGGTTCCCATTGTTTTCACTTTAGAATACTGTTCCAGGTTCTTAGTAATTCCTTGAGAATGTTGTGGTAATTCTTCATTAATTATCAATGGGTTCTCATTGTTTTCACTTTAGAATACTGTTCCAGGTTCTTAGTAATTCCTTGAGAATGATGTGGTAATTATTTATTAATTATCAATGGGTTCCCATTGTTTTCACTTTAGAATACTGTTCCAGGTTCTTAGTAATTCCTTGAGAATGTTGTGGTAATTCTTCATTAATTATCAATGGGTTCTCATTGTTTTCACTTTAGAATACTGTTCCAGGTTCTTAGTAATTCCTTGAGAATGATGTGGTAATTCTTTATTAATTATCAATGGGTTCTCATTGTTTTCACTTTAGAATACTGTTCCAGGTTCTTAGTAATTCCTTGAGAATGATGTGGTAATTCTTTATTAATTATCAATGGGTTCCCATTGTTTTCACTTTAGAATACTGTTCCAGGTTCTTAGTAATTCCTTGAGAATGATGTGGTAATTCTTCATTAATTATCAATGGGTTCCCATTGTTTTCACTTTAGAATACTGTTCCAGGTTCTTAGTAATTCCTTGAGAATGATGTGGTAATTCTTCATTAATTATCAATGGGTTCTCATTGTTTTCACTTTAGAATACTGTTCCAGGTTCTTAGTAATTCCTTGAGAATGATGTGGTAATTCTTTATTAATTATCAATGGGTTCTCATTGTTTTCACTTTAGAATACTGTTCCAGGTTCTTAGTAGTTCCTTGAGAATGATGTGGTAATTCTTCATTAATTATCAATGGGTTCCCATTGTTTTCACTTTAGAATACTGTTCCAGGTTCTTAGTAATTCTTTGAGAATGATGTGGTAATTCTTTATTAATTATCAGTGGGTTTGAAGTAATTCTTTGAGCATGATGTGGTAATGATCATTGCCTTAAATACAGAACTCATTTGGCATCACTTTATAATAGTAATATGAAATATCTTGAGTAAAAACAGACACAAAATATATATAAGGCCATAAACATACCTGAGGTATTGGCAGGTCACGGATCCATCCTGATTTTCTGGTTGCAGACAACACTTGAATAAAAAAATGAACACTCTCAAGCGCCATCCACGGAAATGTTCGAGCACGAGGAAAAACACGAAGAATTCACCATTCGTTTAAAAAACATAAATGAATAAACAACTTTCTTCTAATTCTACAGTTCATTAATGTGGTATCTACAGTGTTTAGTGTAAGTGTCGCCAGCGCATTGTTATAATGCGAGAGCGATGTACCTCTCCGCTGACAGTTGGAATCCCAGTCCCTTTTCTCTTGCAAAACGGGAGATATTACAAAACTCACAGATATTACATGTGTGCGCTCAAACTTTGACCTGCATGTGATGCAAGACGTGCAACATTATAGCACCCACCGACAGAAACATACAGTGGCGCAAATGAACGAATGTTTAACAATATTTGCAGAGCATATATATATATATATATATATATATATATATATATATATATATATATATATATATCAGTACAGTAGGCATAAATCTAAGTAAATCAACTAACATTAGTAGTAAAGAAGAAAGGGCCATAACCTGATACTGAGTTTCACAGTTCATTAATAGTTACTTAATAGTTATTCCTCCTGAAGCTGAATTAGTAGTTACTTAATCGTAGTTCTTCAGGAGGCATGACTGAATTGATTAGTTACTGATTAACTAATAGTTACTTAACACAATTAAAAAACGCTATGACATACTGATTAGTTAACACATATTCCTTAGTAGTTAATAGTAGTTACTTGAGTGTTAATGAAGAACTACCGATTAATTCTGCAGTAATTCCTTATTAGTTATGCAGTAAGTACGATACAGTATTCTAAAGTGTTACCAGCTTTTGTAGCATTATACACTACCGTTCAAAAGTTTGGGGTCAGTAAGAATTTTTATTTTTATTTTTTTGAGAAGAAATTAAAGAAATGAATAAGGATGCATTAAATCAATCAAAAGTGACAGTAAAGACATTTAAAATGTAAGAACAGATTATATTTCAAATAAACGCTGTTCGTTTGAACTTTCTATTCATCAAGGAATCATGAAAAAACTGTTTTTAACATTGATAATAATCATAAATGTTTCTTGAGCAGCAGATCAGCATATTAGAATGATTTCTGAAGGATCATGTGACACTGAAGACTGGAGTAATGATGCTGAAAATTCAGCTTTTCCAACACAGAAATAAATTACATTTTATATTATATTCCAATAGAAAACAGTTATTTTAAATTGTAATAATATTTCACAATATTACTGTTTTTACTGTATTTTTAATTAAATAAATGCAGCCTTGGTGAGCAGAGAAAACTTCTTTTCAGTTTTTTTTTTTAAGTTCATTTATTTAAGTGAGGATAGCAAAATAAAATAAACTGTGACATATTATACCCAAAAATACTTCATACAGTGGATTAGCAGGAAGATTTATACAAATTTGGGACCAAAATTATTCAGACACTTTGACCTGAACATGTTTTGCTGAAGTGTTATCAGACATAATTAAGATTAATGTTTTCTGACACAGTTTAACTCTGAGATCTTGTCATATTTTATTACCATTTTTTTTAAACTACAGTGAATAAACTTCATTAATGAATGAAATGTTGAAGGTGTCTGAATAAATTTTGGTTTGACTGTATATATGGTTTATGAGGACACAGCTGTGTGTAATGACATGTGTATTACAACATAAACATGTTTTATAAGAACACTTCATTTGTCCTCATAAACCAAATGACTTAAAAAAACCTACTAAAGAATGTTTTATTAAAAAAATGTAAAAATGCCGACAGTTTCCTGTGATGGTTAGGTTTAGGAGTAGAGGTAGTGTGGGGGAGAGAATGTATAGTTTGTACAGTATAAAAACCATTACGCCTATGGAGAGTCCTCACTGAGATAGCAAAACAAACCTGTGTGTGTGTGGATGGGTGTGGGTGTGTGTGTTTGTGGATGGGTGTTTGTGTGTTTTAAAAAAAAAAGTGACAGGAGAGCAGCACATTGACTCTCTCTGGTCTGAGGCTGTGTTACGCCCTTCCGGCTGATAACAGATCTGTTTCCTCCATTGAGATGTGGAAATCTCACTTAAAAACATCCTTATTTTCTATGGCTTTGAATTGTTGGTGTTTCTGGGGCTGTATTTTGTTTTATGAATTTGATGTATATCTTTGATGTTTTATGGTGTTTTTACTGGCTGTAGAGTCTTTGGTCTATAGTGTAGTGGTAAAGCGCTCTGTAAATATAAAGACACTCACTCTCTTCACTTCATTGTCTGGTCTCGTCTCACGTACCTGGACTCCTTACCCGCTACTCAGTTCCTGTGTCTCCATTCCTGTCGTCATCTGTCTCCTGTTCTCCATTCCTCGCTGTTCTCATTATCCACAACGATACACGGGGCTGCACTTGTACTGAGCATTGGTCCATGATCGAGTCCTTTATATAAAGACATTTTAATGGGTGCTCTTTTTTTTCAGCACCTGATTACAATTTTGATTTATATCATTCACACAAAATACAGTTAGCCTGCTGTCTTATACAGATTTATTCAGATCAATCTGTAATGTTATTAAACAAATGTTAAATGTCCAGATATTTCATTTAATAACAACAATTATGTAATGTGTTCTGTTGTTAGTAGTAGTAGTATCAGGTTTGCAGTAACTTTTGATCAGGCATTAAAAACAGCTACCTCTACCTGAGGGTATTTTTGTTTGTTTTTGAACACTAGACCAGGGCTGGCGATTCCACATTCAGTTCTTTTTGCACAACTTACTGTATAATACCATGATAAACTCCTTTTGAAGATCCTCATTAAAGGTACAGACACAGGCTTCATTGACATCTTCATATCTCACTTGATCTCATACGCGCTTTCTAATATCCCGCCATTACTAACTGCAACGAATGATAACGAATTGTGATTGGATGGTAATTTTGTTCTCCAAAATATACTATGATGAGATTGGCTACCTTTGTTTAGGCTATTCTCACGTGACAGAAGCCTACTACTTGCTTTTATGATCATCTAGCAATAAAGATGAAATACAGGGCAAAACTTTTTTTTTTTTCATAATAAGTTGAGACACTAAAAACATCTTTTTCTTTTTGTCCTGCAGCTGCAGATCGTTGAAGGACGATGGCATCTGTGAAAGATCTGCTTGATAAATCACTGAATGAACTGGTACAAGCTGAACTGAAGAAGTTTCAGTGGCATTTAGTGAACGATCATGAGTGTATATCAAAGTCTGAAATGGAGAATGCAGATAGGTTAGACATGCTGGATAAGATAGTGGCACGTTTTGGACCAGAAGAAGCTGTGAAGATCACCGTGAAGATCCTGAGGAAGATGAACCAGAATAATCTGGCTGAGCAGCTAGAGAACAAACACAAGCAAGGTAAAATTAAAATGAAGTTGTTAAATGTGCTGTTTAAAATATGAATAAAATGTGAAACTAATGAATTGATTTTTTATAAATATATCTGAAATAATAAAGTTGTATTATTTTTCTATAACTGATGTCTCACAGAGTGAATGTTTAGAGAATAAGTGAATAACTGCTTTTTTAGCTGAATCTTTCATCTCTCTGTTTTGCTGATGTGTTTGTGTGGTTTAATGTCACAGTATTTTCATCCTGATCTCTTTCTCTCTCACACAGCTCAGGCTGAGGGCAGTATTGAGGATCCTGCACTTGCTGGAGTCAGTTCAAAACCGATGGAGGGTAAATAATGATCACTGTACAGAGAATCCCCAAACTCAGCCACTTTATCCTGGGTTATAGAATAATAACTCATAAATTAACAACTGCTTTTTTAGCTGAATCTTTCATCTCTCTGTTTTGCTGATGTGTTTGTGTGGTTTAATGTCACAGTATTTTCATCCTGATCTCTTTCTCTCTCACACAGCTCAGGCTGAGGACAGTATTGAGGATCCTGCACTTGCTGGAGTCAGTTCAAAACCGATGGAGGGTAAATAATGATCACTGTACAGAGAATCCCCAAACTCAGCCACTTTATCCTGGGTTATAGAATAATAACTCATAAATTAACAACTGCTTTTTTAGCTGAATCTTTCATCTCTCTGTTTTGCTGATGTGTTTGTGTGGTTTAATGTCACAGTATTTTCATTCTGATCTCTTTCTCTCACACAGCTCAGGCTGAGGGCAGTATTGAGGATCCTGCACTTGCTGGAGTCAGTTCAAAACCGATGGAGGGTAAATAATGATCACTGTCTGCACAGAGAAACCCCTGTAGGCCATAATGTAGGCCAGATCAGATGCTCTTGACCACTGCATGTTGTAAATGATTAGTGTTGAATCAGTCTTTCAATGGGCCTAGATTGGTTCCCAATATTTTAGTGTCATACCCCCATAGACATTTAACATCTTTCTGCAAACTCCCTCTCTAACACTCGGACTGCAGTCACACCTTTTCCATTATGGGACAATATTTGCACCCATAAATTGATTTACAGGTGCATTTTTACCTTCATAAAGTCAAAGTTTTCTAACCATATTAAATGTCATGTTTTATATCATATTCTTACAATTCCATTAATTATATTATTAATATAATAAATGAAGCAATAAATTGAGATACTTTGAAATATTAAACAAACTGCCAGTAGGTGGCAGCAAGTCACTGTCTTAATGAGTGAGTCATCGAGTCGTTCATTCTTTCAGTAATGAATGGGTCAGTGAATCATTGACTCATTGAATCGTTAACATTAATGATGCAAAACACTTTGTTAGTGATCTTTCAGGCTCAATATAAAACTGTAGCAGGACAGATGAAACTATGGCAGGTAACCACTATAACTTTTGAATGTGAAATAAAAAGTAAATGTTGTGTTTGTGATATAGTACACAACCACGGATCAGTTGCGCACTGCAAACGCGGCATATGTGAATGCACAAAAGCGCGTGCTGCTCCTGCATCGCATGCACATAGGCATGACGGTGGTGCTTCTCCGCTCTACTCCCTGCGTTGTCTTATTTGGTCGATAATAACCAACGTTTCATTTCAACAAATTAATACCCAAAGCTTAAAGCCTAAAGAATTACCTATGTTAGGGTGACCATATTACCTATGTGCACATGTCTGAATGTTTAATATGGTGCTGTAAATTGACCTGCTGCAACTAATGCTGTTGCTAATATGTCGTTAATCTGTTGTAATTACGTAAAATTAAGGAACAATAGTTGCCCCCTTAAATTTATTTTCCAGTGTAATTTTTTCCTTTATAAATTCAAAAGAGAAATATGCAATAAGTAATACTTCAGTCTTATCTTACTATATTACCTACATAATATTAGTTTATTTATATATTTAGACTTTTTTTTTTAAACAACAGCGGTGGACAGGGGTCAGCATGGGCACTATGCAGCCCCATACGCAACAAACTGTCATGGGGTCCGCCCATGACCCTGTTGCTGGTTCACCGCTGTTCCTACTTTGGACCACTTTTGATAGATACTGACCACTGCAGACCGGGATCATCCCACAGGAGCTGCAGTTTTGGAGATGCTCTGACCCAGTCGTCTAGCCATCACAATTTGGTCCTTGTCAAACTCACTCAAATCCTTACGCTTGCCCATTTTTCCTGCTTCTAACACATCAACTTTGAGAGCAACATGTTCACTTGCTGCCTAATATATCCACACACTAACAGTTGCCGTGATGAAGAGATGATCAGTGTTATTCACTTCACCTGTCAGTGCTCATAATGTTATGCCTGATCAGTGTATATTGTTATCGTGAATTAAAAACACACATATCATGATATGAGATGTAATATTTTGATCTTTCACCCCTACAAGGTGTGTTTAAGAGTGAAGACATTTCCATGCAGTCAACTTAAGCATAAGTGTGATTCATTTGAATAGTAGAAGCACAGTTTTCAAGTTACCACGCATGTGTGATTATTTTTGTAATAGGAATATCAGTTTTTAAATAAAATAATAAAACCGGATCACTTTTTGCTGACATTTTCCCTCTTTCTCAAAGGCTCAGCTGCAGAGGACAGTAAAGCTGCTCTTCATGAGATCAGCCTCAGACTGAAGGTCAAATTAAAACAGGAGTATGAACGAATATTGGTTGGTAATTCTCAGAGGGGTCGTCAGAAATACCTGAACAATATTTACACTGATCTATATGTGGTGGAGAATGAGACTGGAGGAATAGTGAGTGAACATGAGGTGAGACAGATCGAATTCAAACTA
The DNA here is from genome assembly GCF_018812025.1 of Megalobrama amblycephala. NCBI lineage: Eukaryota > Metazoa > Chordata > Actinopteri > Cypriniformes > Xenocyprididae > Megalobrama > Megalobrama amblycephala. The sequence continues at coordinate 13,173,897 of NC_063044.1, read as the reverse complement.
TTTGATGCCAAGGACACACCAATCCAGTGCAATAACATTTTTAAAGTCCATAACGGTCAACAAAACAAAAAAGTGTTGACGATGGGCATCGCAGGGGTAGGAAAAACAATCTCCATCAATAAATTCATCCTTGACTGGGCCATAGGAACAGAAAATCAGGATATTGCCTTAATTTTCCCTCTTCCATTCCGTAGACTGAATTTGATTAAAGAAGAGTACAGTCTTATAGGACTTCTTAACAAATACTTCTTTAGTAGTCCTGAAGAACTGCCCTTTCTTCCTGATGGTGACGGTAAAATCATGTTCATCTTTGATGGGCTGGATGAGTGTCGCTTCCCTTTGAACTTTAAAGAGGATGACGGATTTACAGATGTTAAAGAAAAAACAACATTGAGTAAGATAATAACAAACCTCATTAAGACACATCTGGTTCCCTCTGCTCTCATCTGGATCACATCCAGACCAGCAGCAGCCGGTCTGATACCCCGAAACTACATTGATCAGGTGACAGAGGTACGAGGATTCAACGATGAGCAGAAAGAGCAATACTTCAACAAAAACAGCAGTCCTGAGGTTGCTGGAAACATCATCTGTCATATCAGGAAATCCAGGAGCCTGTACATCATGTGCCACATCCCCGTCTTCTGCTGGATCTCTCTCACTGTTCTTCAGCCTCTACTGGCTCGAGAGAGCAATGACAAAACACCCACAACTCTCACAGGGATGTACACAAGCTTCTTACTTACTCAGCAGCAACAGATGACAGCAAAATACACTGATGGCCCTGAACCTAAAGCCAATGCCAGGTCTTTTGATGAGATTATTCTGAAGCTTGGGAAACTGGCCTTTCAACAGCTGGAGAAAGGAAATCTGATTTTCTACAAAGAAGATCTTGAGGAATGTGGACTAGATGTCAGTGAAGGGTCGGTGTTCTCTGGGTTATGCACTCAGATCTTTCAGGAGGAAAAAGCTGTTTCAGCAAGAAACGTTTACAGCTTCGTTCATCTCAGCATCCAGGAATTCCTTGCTGCTCTCTATGTGTTTTTGATTAGCAAAGATGAGAAAGCAAAGCTGCTTTTTCAATCCCTGAGAGAAAAACTGAGATGGAAACTGTCCGGAAAGACACAGTTTCAGCTTCATAAGGGTGCGATCAACAAGGCTTTACAAAGCAAGAATGGACACCTGGACCTTTTCCTCCGGTTCTTCCTGGGTCTCTCTCTGGAGTCCAATCAGAGTGACCTGAAGGAATTAGTGCCAGGCCTGAAACTCAAAACAGAGAACATGAAAAGCACTGTTGACTATATCAAAAAGAAAATAGAGATGGAGAAATCTGTGGAGAGGACCATCAATCTCTTCCACTGTCTGAGTGAACTGAAAGATGATTTTGTGGAGGAAATTCAGAAAAACCTGAGCTCAGGAAATCTTTCAGCACAGATTCTCTCCTCTGCTCAGTGGTCTGGTCTGGTGTTTGTGCTCCTGATGTCAGAAGAGACTCAAGAGAAGTTTGAACTTCAGAAATACAGAAGATCTGATGAAGCAGTGATAAGACTGCTGCCAGTGATCAAAAACACAAGAAAAGCACTGTAAGAGTCTTCTTTACATTCATTTATATGCACTGTTGGTCTTTTGTAGTTGGGACTTCTTTTTAAATGGATGACTTGTTGGCCTAGACAGTTCAGAAAAAAAGAATAAATGTAAATGTAAATCAATGTGCGAGATAATATTAAATGAAAAATTGTCTCCACCATCAGACAAGTTGAACCTAAGTTTTACCCTTTTTATTATTCTTAATTGTATCATAAATTAAAGAAACTGAAAATACAGGTTTGATGTTTTATGAAAATTGTTTTAGCTTTGCTTACATTGCTACAGTCAAAGGTTTTTCCAAGTTATCTATGCTCTAGATTATAAACACTACTTAAGAAGCATTGATATCACTGATTGTTGTTGTGCGCTACACAGGCTACAGTGCTGTAAACTCACTGCTCAGTGTTGTGAGAGTTTGTCATCAGTTCTACAATCCTCAAACTTCCTGAGAGACCTGGACCTGAGTAACAATGACCTACAGGATTCAGGAGTGAAGCTTCTTTCTGATGGACTAAAAAGTCCAAACTGTCAGTTGGAGATACTGAGGTTTGAGTTTAAATGCTTTATTTATTTATTTATTTATTTATTTATTTTTCCATTAAGTTATTACTCACCCTCATGTCGTTCTACACCCATAAGAGTTCATCTTCAAAACACAAATTAAGATATTTTTGATAAAATCCGATGGCTCAGTGAGGCCTGCATCTCCAGCAAGACAATCAACACTTAGAGAAAGCTACTAAAGACATATTTAAATCAGTCCATGTGACTACGGTGGTTCAACCTTAATATTATAAAGTGACGGGAATACTTTTTTTGCACCAAAAATAACAAAATACTGACTTTATTCAACAATATCTTGTGATGGGGGATTTCAAAACACTGCTTCATGAAGCTTTGAATCTTCACGAATCTTGTGTTTCAAATCAAAGGTTTGGAACGTTAAAGTCATGTGATTTTAGTAAACGAGGCTTCGTTACATCATAAGTGTTTTGAAATTTCAATGGTTCACGTGACTTTGGCAGTTTGATTCACGCTCTGAACCTCTGATTCGAAACACAAGATTCGTGAAGATTCGAAGCTACCTGATGAAAACAGGTGCACATGTGTACAGACTCAGTTTCTCAGTAATGAGGTAGTAATGTCACTGTTCTTTAAACAGTTAAGCTACCCTATTAGAGACGCTGATGCCAAACACACACACACACACACACACACATACGAAACTACTCCGATCAGGTATAACATTATGACCACCTTCCTAATATTGTGCTGATTCCCCTTTTGCTGCCAAAACAGCCCTGACGTGTCGAGGCATGGACTCCACTAGACCCCACTAGTGTAACATAGTTCATTTATGTGGGAAGAAGGAGGCTGGAACTGGCAAACGTTCAACACACTTTAATACAAAATATACAAATTCAAAACAAAAGTAAAATAGCGGCCGTCCCTCACAGATGACTGCCGCACACTAACACAATAAAAACATAAATCCAGGCCTGGTCCTCTCTCGTCCTTCACTGTCATCCCTTCTCCCTTTATGCTTCCGTGAGAGATATGAGACCGGTGCAGTGCGCAGGTGACACTCCTTAAGGCGGGCGTATATGGTGCGAATGGTGATGGTCGGAAGATCATATGTCCATGCACACGTCACGAGTGAGTTTATCTGAGAATCGTACGGATGTGGTGATATATACGACACGATTTTTCGACCTGCCAATTTCCGAAGCAATCGTGCAAAGTTCCTTGTGAGTGTGTGTGTGAGCAAGTTAATTATTTAAAGGTGCCATAGAATTGAAAATTAAATTTACCTTGGCATAGTTGAATAACAAGAGTTCAGTACATGGAAATGACATACAATGAGTCTCAAACTCCATTGTTTCCTCCTTCTTATGTAAATCTCATTTGTTTAAAAGACCTCAGAAGAACAGGCGAATTCTCAACATAACACCGACTCTTACGCAACAGTCGGGATCATTAATATGTACGCCCCCAATATTTGCATATGCCAGCCCATGTTCAAGGCATTAGACATTAGACGTCTGGATCTGTGCACAGCTGAATCATCAGACGTTATGCAGGTAAGCAAGCAAGGACAACGGCGAAAAACAACAGATGGAGCAATAATAACTGACATGATCCATGATATCATGATATTTTTAGTGATATTTGTAAATTGTCTTTCTAAATGTTTCGTTAGCATGTTGCTAATGTACTGTTAAATGTGGTTAATGTTACCATAGTTTCTTACTGTATTCACGGAGACAATTTTTTAACACTTGCAGTCTGTATACTTCATAAACACAACTTTATTCTTTATAAATCTCTCCAACAGTTTGCAATGTTAGCTTTAGCCCATTAGCCACGGAGCATAGCCTCAAACTCATTCAGAATCAAATGTAAACATCCAAATAAATACTATACTTACATGATCTGATGCATGCATGCAGAATGCATGACAAACACTTTGTAAATATCCATTTTGAGGGTTATATTAGCTGTGTGAACTTTGTTTATGCAATGTATTATAGAGTTGCGAGCTCGGGGGCAGGGAGTGCACCAAAATAGGCAGTAAAAAAAAAATCTTGTTTTGTGAAAAAGCGTTCTAGGGCACCTTTAAAAACACACTGCTAAGACTGATTCTGTATGCAATTACATTTTGTTTTTATTGTTCAGATTTTCCACCTGTAATCTCACTGCTCAGTGTTGTGAGAGTTTGTCATCAGTTCTACAATCCTCAAACTCCTTCCTGAGAGAGCTGGACCTGAGTAACAATGACCTACAGGACTCAGGAGTGAAGCTTCTTTCTGATGGGCTGAAGAGTCCAAACTGTCAGCTGGAGATACTGAGGTAAATGGTTTTAAAATAATTAACAAAATGCTATCACAATAAATGATTATCACTGAATGTGACATTTGTTCTCAATATAATGGAAATAGTCAACGGAAACTGATCGGGCCCGATACCAAGCTGGGATCAAAAGTTGCTATTGTGAATGGCACACACTCCATTGCTGTACATGTTTAGAAAAGTGAATGAATACTTTGGTACATTTCCACTAACACTTTTGTTACTTTTATGACTGAATCTACAGAAAATAACAGTATACAAACTGCACAGGTCAGTGTGTGATAGTGACTTATCTGATCGTCAAACTAATGTCATGTGGACTTTTGCTGTGTGTGTTTGTAGATTGTCTGGCTGTATGGTGACAGAGGAAGGCTGTAGTTATGTATCTTCAGCTCTGAGTTCGAACCCCTCACACCTGAAAGAGCTGGACCTGAGCTACAATCACCCAGGAGATTCTGGAGTCAAGCTACTCACTGATACACTCAACCATCAAAACTTCAGACTGGATAAATTCAAGTATGTTGAGCAGGAAGTGTTTGACTTTATTTCTTTCAAACATTTATAAAAGTTCTTACTGAGAATAAACAGAGGTTTAGCTGCAGTTATACTACAGGGCTGTTGAATGCTTGATTCTGATTGTTTGACAAACTTTTTGAAGTGCTCAAATATTGTCAAGTAAATGCAGAGCTAAAGTAGTTCCAGGCAGGTCTCAACTAAATTAGAGCATGATTTTTCCCGCTCTATGTCCAATACAAAGGAACACAAATGCAGTACAGACACACACTAACACACACACATTCAAACATAAACATGCACAGAAATGTGTCAGTGCTGCCCCACGACTTCATCAGTAAAATAGTTTCACAATTTATATAGTATGCCTGAAAAAGTGACTGTAGTAAGTGATGTCCGATATCTAGCTTTCCTCAAGGGGTGTTGGTCAAAACACAGGATCCAATCAGCTTCATCCAAAGGAAGTTTATTTGTTCCTAACACAACGGTAACTTTCATCCAGGCTGTACACAACACAGAATTAAAGGGTTAGTTCACCAAAAAATTAAAATTCAGTCATTAATTACTCACCCTCATGTCATTCTACACCCGTAAGAACTTCATTCATCTTCAGAACACAAATTAAGATATTTTTGATGAAATCCTATGGGTCAGTGAGGCCTGCATTTACAGCAAGTTAATTTACACTTTCAATGCCCAGAAAATTAGTAAAGACATATTTAAAGTTATTACTCACCCTCATGTCGTTCTACACCCATAAGAGTTCATCTTCAAAACACAAATTAAGATATTTTTGATAAAATCCGATGGCTCAGTGAGGCCTGCATCTCCAGCAAGACAATCAACACTTAGAGAAAGCTACTAAAGACATATTTAAATCAGTCCATGTGACTACGGTGGTTCAACCTTAATATTATAAAGTGACGGGAATACTTTTTTTGCACCAAAAATAACAAAATACTGACTTTATTCAACAATATCTTGTGATGGGGGATTTCAAAACACTGCTTCATGAAGCTTTGAATCTTCACGAATCTTGTGTTTCAAATCAAAGGTTTGGAACGTTAAAGTCATGTGATTTTAGTAAACGAGGCTTCGTTACATCATAAGTGTTTTGAAATTTCAATGGTTCACGTGACTTTGGCAGTTTGATTCACGCTCTGAACCTCTGATTCGAAACACAAGATTCGTGAAGATTCGAAGCTACCTGATGAAAACAGGTGCACATGTGTACAGACTCAGTTTCTCAGTAATGAGGTAGTAATGTCACTGTTCTTTAAACAGTTAAGCTACCCTATTAGAGACGCTGATGCCAAACACACACACACACACACACACACATACGAAACTACTCCGATCAGGTATAACATTATGACCACCTTCCTAATATTGTGCTGATTCCCCTTTTGCTGCCAAAACAGCCCTGACGTGTCGAGGCATGGACTCCACTAGACCCCACTAGTGTAACATAGTTCATTTATGTGGGAAGAAGGAGGCTGGAACTGGCAAACGTTCAACACACTTTAATACAAAATATACAAATTCAAAACAAAAGTAAAATAGCGGCCGTCCCTCACAGATGACTGCCGCACACTAACACAATAAAAACATAAATCCAGGCCTGGTCCTCTCTCGTCCTTCACTGTCATCCCTTCTCCCTTTATGCTTCCGTGAGAGATATGAGACCGGTGCAGTGCGCAGGTGACACTCCTTAAGGCGGGCGTATATGGTGCGAATGGTGATGGTCGGAAGATCATATGTCCATGCACACGTCACGAGTGAGTTTATCTGAGAATCGTACGGATGTGGTGATATATATGACACGATTTTTCGACCTGCCAATTTCCGAAGCAATCGTGCAAAGTTCCTTGTGAGTGTGTGTGTGAGCATGCGAGCGGAGCGCGAGCTCAATACCCTTTTTGACATGCTGGATAGAAAATAGGCCTATGTGAAATAGTTTTTTTTTTTTTTTACCAACTATAGTTGTTTAAGCCTTTTGTCACATTTAATTTCTTAAATACTGGATAGAATAAACTATTATAATTAGTATATATAGCACTCAAGCGCACACATAAGCTTGCCATAAAGAATCAGCAAAATAAATGATTATGAATGTGACAAAAAAAAAACAGCAAGAATCAGACACATTTTAATTGTTTAATAATCTAATGTTTTCTAAATCACTGTCGGCTGCAAAGATGAAGTTGACATTACTGACTCTCATCATCTTCGCAGTGGATGTGCCTAGAGAATGCAGAATTTCATTCGAATTACATCATCAGAGTAGCCCATTTCTTTTCGTTTTGAATTATTTAGTTTAAAAGAAGACATTTCAAGCTTTCTATAGATATATTTCTCAGCCTATATGCTGAGTTTCAGTTCATTTAGCCTATAAGACGTGCTCCAGTTCATGTGCAAGTGATCGCGATGTATTTATCTTACTCCTGCTCAGTGGCGGAGGCAGAAAGTGGATGGTGGGTGGGCCTCTAAAAGTGTGGGTGGGCCAGAATAATTCGCATCATCCCATGTTTTTCAACTGGCATAATTTGGGAGGGGGAAAAAATGATGGACCGTCCCTAAGTGGCGTCAATTCACAAAAAGTCAAGGTATGGCAAGTTCAAATTACGTTATTTAATATAATATTACGTGACAATATCAATTCAAGTAAATCTACGAGATAAGAACAAGACAAAACTGCAGTTACAACCTGAACCAACAGCACCAACCGATTTAAAAAAGAACCTAATAATAATAATAATAATGATTTGGAAATAACCTGGTGTAAGGACTTAGCCTATTTATTAGCTCAATTTAATTGTTACAGGGAATAAGAATCGAATCAACTGTAAATGATTCACTGTAAATGGTTCAGAATTAATATTTAACACTTCATCAATTATTCGTCCAGCGAAAATTGAGGTTAGAGTATTTTACCAATCCTGGATAAAATATTATTCTGTGGCCAACAGTAACAATATTTTATTATGATTATTGTTATTATTGTAATTATTATATTATAAGCAAGAGGTAACTTTGATCTTTGAGTTTAAGACAGTAATTTGATACACAGCACAAGAAACTCGTATATGTGAAAATCAAAACAAGATTTATTGACTACTTCTAATGATTACAGGAAACTAAGGCTAAACACACACACACACACACACACACACATACATACATGCACACACATTCGCGGAGTTGATGAGTTATGAAAAGTCCCAAGTTCAGTGCTAACTTAACTCATAACCTGAGGAAAATCACAAAAGCAGAGCTTTGGCTTGATTCTTTAGGTTTAAAGGAGTTTCACCAGTTTCCAGCAAGAGAGAGAGAAGTTTGCTTGTACCTGCGTTTGCTGTGACAGCTGAGGTAATCGGGTTGTTCCGTGACTCGTGTACAGCGGAATCCCGTTCTGGATTGGCTGTCTTTCAGGTGACGTCTTCTCGGGGAAAGCCCTGTGGGTTGCGCGGAAGCTTTGAAGGATGCTGCTGGCTGAGCGTCTGGCTTGAGCGGCTCTCTTCTTGGGAGACTTTGGTCAGATATTTCACGAAGTGTTTTGGAGTCTGGATGTGACGGCTGTCGAATGATCAGCGGCGCAGCTCGTGGTTGAAATCGGGTGTTAGATGGAAAATCAGCCCCGGTCAATCAGTTATCAATGACCCATGCGACTTTCCGCCGTGGTCAAAGTAGCGGTGTTTCGGCTACCGGCTTCTGACCGATTTCGAGCGATTTCCGACCGACTTCTGACTTCCAGCTTCTGACCTCCAGCTTCTGACTTTTCCCCCCTAGCTTGTTTGGACAGCATAGTTTTAAAGGAGCGATCCTCCAATGAGACGTTGCTATGGAGATTAGACACGCCTCGTCTATTGTCTATTGATCACATTGCGTGATATCTGTGGAACATTCTCCTGTTTTATTAACAACTTTATAATGTTTCTTAATATCTTCCTGACACTGAATTTCAATGTTTCATTCACACAGAATTACACAGAATTATAAATTCTGTATTTAGAACTCAAACATGACACTTCTTACACACATATTACTAGACTGACCTAATTAAAACAATGATTACAATAATGCATTTGAAGAAAACCCACATATTGAATACATTGAATAGACATGTTAGTAATTACATTGTATTATTCTGTATATAGTTTAAAAATGATCTCTTAATGATGGTCCATTTGAAATTCAAGATTGAGTCTGTAAGCATAAAGTCATTGAACAGCGACCGGAGTCACAAGTGACCGGGTCAACATGGATTGCTCCACACAAAAGGGGGTATAGAGAGGACATATTCGTCTTTAAATCCATTGATGGGTGTTTTCCTGTTCCGTCCGATAATACAAGAGGGTTTTGTGAGAGAGTCAATAGATTTAATGTGATCAGACCCTCGTGATAGGTTCTGATTAGTTTATTGCTGATGAGCTAGGAAGTCCTTTAGACAGAGTCCTTTGTTAAAAGAAGTCACGTCATCACTTCAGGAAATGGATCTTTTGGACCAAATGAAGCTTTGTTCAATCATGCCTCTGGCTGATGAAGCCATTTGGTAACGTCTGTCGAACGAGTCCCTACAGAGTCCCCCTTTTGCTTGGCGAGGTTCCTGGTGCGAACGTCGGCAGGCACTGGAACAAGAGGCAGAGAGAGAGAACAGACAAACACAAAACACAAACAACGCTTCCCTCACTTGGCTGAATCCTGGTGAAGGACTTGGGTATCTTGGAGTAAACGGGTTAGGAACACTTCAACTAACATAGGGGCGTACTGTTTAAGATCAGTTGTGATTGGGTGGTTTCGACTAATCTAATTGTCAGTGGTTCGACGAGGAGGTAGAGGCGTAATTTCAATCAGGTTGGTTGAGTTCTCGGGTTCAGGTTCTTGGTCAGTTCTATCACGTCGGAAAATGCGCGGGACGCCCGACGTGCATCTATCAAAAGACTCTTGCACGGCATTCATTCGCTTGTGCAGGATGAAGGCCAGTGTCAAGGTCACAATATATCCTACAACAGTAGAGATGCAAAGTGCTGTGTCAGCAGCAGACCAAGACCGAATGAATGACACGCCAGCGGGCGGAAGGCGAGCTATAGCTTCTAAGGCTGTATCAACAGGAGTCAGATCAATAAGTTGTGTTCCTTCCTCCCTGATCCTTTCTTCCAATTCCGGATCGAGGACGAAGGAATGCTGTTTGAAGAACGGTGAGATTTCAAGTTCCGCCTGGTACTCATCGTCGCCAAGGTGATACAATGCAAGATCGTCTATGTGGAGGATCGAGCCCTTAGGGACACTGATCCAGAGGGTTTGGTTAGGCAGAATGATGCGCGTGGCAGTATCGTGTTGATCATAGGTAAGGGTAGCGGTACGTGCAGGGGTGTTGACTAACCATCGGTTTCCTATGATTTCGGCTTGCGTTGCCTCGACTTGAGACCATGGTGTAGCTTCAGCGGGGCAGCTAGTGTCGGGTCTAATTGATTCTAGGCCGCAGATGCCCTCGGTATTGTCGCGGACGAATGGTTTACTTGGGCAAAGGTAATGAATGTCTTTAGTGAGCGTACACATTTTTAGGTTTGGGGCTAGATACAACTGTTCGTTGTTATCATGGTACGCCACGACCTCAGGGGTGTGTATTTTGACATAGGTGTTCCCTTGCCAAAATCCGACGTTAACAACGTCTTTGAGCCGGTAAATATTGTTTGAGTCGATAATGGGCAAACTGAGGAGGAAGGCCAAGTCGCCGGTTTCTGGGCTTACATATAGGGGAATAGCGCTACCCAGGGAAAAAGCGAGATGGGTTTGCACAGGGTTAACAGGGCCCGGAGTGGCCGAGGCTAGAATGTTTTGGACCAGGCCAAGGGGTATCAAATAGTAGGGGATCCTCCCCATGGCTAAGTTATCGATTGAGGAACTTATTTCCCTTAGCATATCGGTCATGAGTGTAGTTAGGAGTTGTATTTGGGCTAAATCGCTTTGCACGACCGAAAATAGGGTGTTGATGGATTTTATCGTTTGATTGAGAAGGGTGCTATGGGTGTTTAAGATTGTGATAGTCCCGTTCAAGGATTTCCCGAAGGTTTGCAGGGCCTGGCTCTGCACTGAGAGCTGTTGTCGTATTACAGGCATTTCGGCCTGTATTTCGCCCACATGCCGTCTAACGGTGGCCAAATTTACAGCATTAGCGGTGCTCACGCCAATGTTAAACAGAGTTCCTACAGCCGCCGCAGCCCCAAGTAGGGCGCCCAAAAATCGTTTGGGACGCCGGTTGTACCCGCTTAATTCAGCCTGGGTTACAGTCATTTTCTGCAGTTGTTGCAGCATGTGGTTCACATCTGCCTGGGCATGGCCAAGGATCTCCCTAGTCCAACGGCTTCCGGCCCAGGTGGTTTGAGCGGCTGTGGGGGTGTAGTGAGCTCTGACAACATCACGGGGGTTGAGTCTGACATAAACCCTTTGAGTGTAGGTTTTGCAATTCGTTATCAATAACCCCGGTTGTTCACGGAGTACTATCCCTGACGCTGGTCCAGGTGACGCAACTTCTGGCTGGGGCATGACCCCAAGTATGCAGAGACACAAGGCAGCGAATTTGAGCATCTCCCTGGTAATAGAGCAGAGAAGAGGAACAATTAGCACCGAAGATCATGATTTGGTAGGCTCACCTTCATTAGTTGGCAACGGGTTTTACGACAAACTCTAACGCTTTTGGTGAAGAGTAGTCAATCCTATTTTGGGATCTGAATCAGTTACGGGATTTTCCTGATGAGGGGAAGAGGGCAATGATAGTGAAAGAGGAGAAGGGAATGCATAAGGAGAGAGACAAGAAAACACAAAGAGACACAAGGACACTGAGTTTACGAGAGCAAAGTGAGTGTCACATGTGTGGCAACTCCTTTCTACTAGAGGTTGTCACTAGCAGTGCTGTGGAGGAGCGTGTGTAAGTATTGTGTAAAACAAAACCAGAAAAATAAAAGCAAAAACTTTCCCTAGAATGACAAAGTCATTAGTGTGGTGTAGAGTAGGGGATTGTCGGTCTGTGTCAGTGGGTTTGAACCTCCCCCTTTTCCTGTCGGTTGGAACCTTGGTGCCTCTTTATCTGGTTTCGATGGACCCATCGAAGGACAGGCTCATTGCGGCCTTGTCTGATTTTGATTCGGTAGGCAACAGGTGAGAGCTTGTCCACAATCTCATGTGGTCCTGTCCAGTGAGGTAGGAATTTCTTTGACAGGCGATGGGGAGCTTTCTGCCTTGGCTGGGCAAAGCTGTAGTACCACACTTTGTCTCCGACATTGAGTTCTTGGTAAGAGGCCTTTTTGTCGTAGTAGGCTTTACGACCTTCCGCACTTCTTTGGAGGTTTTGTTGTGCGAAGGCGAAAGTCGCTCTCAGGTGCTGATGCAACTCTTCCAGATACTGGTGAGTGGTGTAGGCGGTGACAAGGTTCATGTCACCAGGTTGGTACAGCAGGTGTAGCGGTAGTGTCATTTGTCGCCCTGTCATCATTTCGAATGGGGCTACTCCGGTGGACCGGTGAGGGGTGGCCCTGATGGCCATCAGTACCAGAGGGAGCTTGATATCCCAATCCTTTTGGTTGGCGGACACATACTTCTTCAACATGCTTGCCACTGTCTTGTTGGCCCGTTCGACCTGCCCTGAGGAAATTGGATGATGGCTTATGTGAAGCTTGGCCTGTATGCCCAGGAGTTTCCATACATCCTGCATAACCTCAGCGGTGAAATGGGTTCCTCGGTCAGAGTTGACTCTGAGAGGCAGTCCAAATCTTGAGAAGATGTGGTTCATTAAGCAGGCAGGCTGTTGTTTCTGCTGTATCGTTGGGAGCTGGGAGACACTCTACCCACTTTGTGAATTCGCAAACCACGGTGAGGAAGTATTTGTTACCCCGTGTTGACCGTGGCAGGGGTCCTACCCAATCTATTTGGAGGTCTGACCATGGGAAGGTCATTCCTTTCCGTTGTAGTGGTGCTCTGTGGTTTGTGTTTGCCGGTTGGAACTGGCAACACACCAGGCATCCTTTTACATATTCCGTCACATCTTGCTGCATGCCAGGCCAATATGCTACTTGTTTGAGCGTTTCATAGGTGGCCTTGGCGCCATGGTGTCCAGCGCATGGTGCATCGTGGGCGTGTGTCAGCATCATCCCCCTTTGGATCTGAGGAACTACAAGCTTTGGCGCAGTTAGGGGCTCAGGGACAGGGACGTACGTGAGAACGCCGTTTTTGAGATGCAGCATGTGCTTGATTGAGTGAAGGTGGCGGAGAGGTCAGAGGACTTGGATAGGTCGGAAGGTGGAAATGGGATGAGTTATTGGGTCGGAAATGTGAGCGACAATGGTTTGCAGCGTTGGATCCGACGCTTGGAGGGTGAGGAGATCATCAGCAGTGAACTGAGGTGAGAGTTCAACATGGGAGGAGGCGGGGGTTTGCGCGCCAACGGCGTGCTGGTGGCGGGTTATGGCTGCAACTGAAGGGTTGGGTGGGAGGGATGGGAATTTCCAAGGCTCTCCATGTGATGCACCAGCTTTGGCAAGGGCATCGGTTTGGTCATTGAGATCTTTGTCTTGCCCTGGTTGGCGTGAATGACCACGGACCTTTTTCCAGTCGATGATCTTGTCATGTGTGGTGACAATGGCGTCGCAGGCTTGGAAAAGTTCCTGATGTTTGACAGGCTTGTTCGTTAGCTGTCTTGAATCCGTTCTGTTTCCATCCGGCTAGATGGCATGTGAAACTTAGACGGGCATAGTTTGAGTCAGTACATATCAGG